>NW_021632990.1:0-43900 GCF_004799145.2 Neltuma alba
CCCCCCCTCCATTTAGAAGGTTTTTAATAAAAACTAGGAAATATTGCGTAGTAGTACAAACTACAAGTCAAAAAAAGACCTATTGGGTATCACGAATTTACTAAATATTTTTAAATTCTTGAAGACTTCGTTATAATTAATTTCTCTCATAAAATGTCATATATTAATGGCGACAGATCGGTCATGGCCGGCAATAAAAGTAATTTTTAATGAATTTTTTATTAAAATATTAATATTTTAGAGTATTTATGAGTAAATCTTTAATGTTAATATTTTTTTATATTTGTTTTGGGAAAAAATTTATGTCATTTTGTATTACAAGTGAAGAACTTTTAAATTTATAAACCTAGCTTTGAAATTTTTAACATAATAGGATAAATAAATAAATAGTAGGTAGGTTCACTTTTAAATTTAAAAAGTTGACTTGTATAAAATATAAAGAACTAATACGAAATTATATGAATTTGAATTGTAAATATCAAGGATTTACTTGTAAATTTGGGATGTTTTCAATTTACAAGTATTAAAAGTATTAATAGTTTGACTAGTCAGCATATATGAATGAGTTAAATTAGTTTGAAAAAAACCGATAATTATAAACACGTTAAAGTAATTTAGTGATTTTTTTATCTTGTTGTATTAGTCAATTAACCGGGGTTTTATATTAAATATAGAATATAATAATATCAAATAATAAGATGAATCAAGCGTCTATCCTTCGCATGTTTTAAACAGTCAAAGGGAAAAAAAATGCCAATAGATGTGTGGAGGCTTTGAGTGGAGCATGCATGAAACTCCAATTAATCAAATGCAAACTGAATCATTTAAAATTAACTATTTTAAACATATCTTGTTTTGAAAGTAGTTAGTCTATTTAAAATAACTGTTTTTATAATTTTCAAAACAAAACTTTTTTTCATATGTATATTGTTTATAGCACAAAAATCACTTCTCCATAAATAATCTAAACCAGCGGTAAGTTAAACTTTGAAACGGACTCTCAAAACATGTTCTGCCCATTAAGTTGTAATCAAATCTGGAGGTGTTTGGAATTTTGGATAAATGAGCTTTCTTTTTTCTTTTTTAACTTTCACGCTTAGTGGATTCTATTAAATTCTATTAAAATTTTAATAAACTCATGACGTCTTTGAGGTATTTTGGGAAAAAAAATAATTCTTATTCTTCTATTATCAAATTTGTGTCAACTTTTTATATAATATTTTATATACAGATTAGTTGTGGGTTATGAAATTTACCCTTAGTGAGCTGACACAACGCGAGATACGAAACTCTCATATAATTTTAATTAAAAAAATATTTTTTCTTTTTTTCAATTAATTATATGTATTATTTCATTTGAGAAGTATGTGAAACAATATTAAAAAAGCATATTAATTTTCCAGTTTTATACATATATAGAGACCACATAATTGATGAGTAACAACAATACAATATAAATTAAGGAGAATTACAATAAATCCCAAAAAAAGAATTAAGGAAAAATCATATTGAAGTACCTGTATTTTTTTATTTTTAATTTGATATTCATGTATTTTTTTTCTTAATTAAATCATTTAATTTTGTTCTTTTTGCAATATTAGTTTTTATAACTTTGCTCTGTTAGAATCTATAATCTTTGTGTAAGGATCAATAATATTTAATAGAGCAGAATTAAAGATTTAATTGAGAGGAAAAAACATATAGGTACTAAATTAAAAATTGAGAAAAAGCATAGGTACCTCCAAAACAATTTTTTTAAAGATTTAATTACTCTAAAGTCTATTGATAACTGAAGAGCATGCAGCAAAAGTTTTAGGATAAGGAATATCAACATCTGTTGGTCACTTCTCATTGTGATTTTTTGATAATCAAATTTCTTTTTTTTTTTCTTTTTTTGAATCCAATGATAAGTTTTCTTGTAAATTATGGACGATGGTGGTCTAATTGCGAGGCATTGATAACTAAACTATTATATTTAAGATTTGAATGTTACATTATCACGTGGATTGAAGAAAATATATTACTCCGGTTTTTAATATAAGAGCTATTTTTTTTAATTTGGTTTTAAATATAAGACCCCAATTCACTCTGTCTCTCATATTAGTCTTTTTTTTAAGGTAGTCTTCGTAGTTCTAACCAATATATATGATTAATAAGGATATTCTAAAAAAGATAACACTTGTTTATCACAAATAGCTAATTTAACAAGTTTGTTGAATTTACTTAAATTAATTAACTGATTGTTATATTAAAAGTGGAGGTAATATTATCACCGCTTCTTAATATAAGACCTTATTTGATTTTTATTTTGGTCCTAGATATAAGATCCCAATCTACTTTGTTTTTCATATTTATACGTCTTTTTTCAAAGTAGTCCTTTTAACAATGATAGTTATAGCCAATACACTTGATTAGTAAGGATATTTTAGGAAAGACAATACCTATTTATGATAAATAACTAACTCAACTTATTTTTTTAATTTCTTTAAATTAGTCAATTAGTTTTTATAGTTAGAATAAGAGGTAGTATGAGGGTTGGTTATGAGATGCGGTTTTGGTGCAGAGAGAATGCGGAAGATTACAAGAGACTGGCTTCAAGCCTCTGCTCGATCCCCTAGATGTAGATACACCCATATACATGGATAAGCCAAATGAGACCTGGAGATATTTAAGACCTCTTAAAATAATTATCATTCTTATATAAGAATTAATTTAATTTTAAATTTAATATTTTTTTATTCTAAATATAAGAGTCTTATATTTAGAACCGAAAGAGTATTAATATAATATTTCAATTTATATTTGTTTTCCATATGTATTCATTTTTTTCCTAAAGCAGTCATTATAATAGTTACACATGTTAAATATTCTATCAAATAGTAGTTATAATTAATACACATAGTTAGGAATGATATTTTAGAAAAAATAATACGAGTACTTATTTATTTCAAATAACTAACTCAACAACTTTCTTAATACACTCAAATTAATCTTTAAATTTTTACTCTTCCAGTCCTTAATATAGGACTTATTATTGAGTTGATTTTGATCTTAGAGAGGAAAGATATTAAGAAAGATGATTATAATATTTAAAAAAATCATATTTTTTATAATTAGCTAATTCATCTAATTTTTTTAATATAATCAAATTAGTTAAATATATTTTATATTAAAATGGAGCGAATATATTAAGAAATGGACGTGATACTTTGTACCCTCCAGAAAAAGTATTGTCACACATGTTTATTCCATACAATATAAAAAATGCGCTTTTTTTTAAAAATAAAAATAAAAAGTTAGTCTAAAAGTGCACCTAGTCTGGTAGTGTACTAGTACCAGTGTTGTTGTGATTTGTGAACACCAGGCCTTAAAGAAAAGAAAATTTGAAAGTGGGAGGGAATTCGAACTGGGTGGGAGAATTTGTGGGAGGTTTTAGTGAAAAATTTACAATCTTGCCGTACGAAATCAGTCCCAATACTTGTTATTTTAATAAACACTAAACTTATGAGATTTAGGTTATCCATACCTCATTTAAATAGTTAAATTTAATTTTTTATTTTTATTTATTTAAAATAATTATTTTAATATATATAGAATCTAAAATAAAAATAATTTCTCAATATTTTTTAAAAATAATTAATTAAAAATTTTAAATCTAAATTGTTTAAATTAGATATAAATAATTTAAATTCAATGACAGCAGACAACAAACCCTGAAACTGGTTGTTTGTGGTACACAGACAAACCATAGGTCCCAATCGTTGACTGTGATTGATGGTCTCAGACCCAAATGACTTAAATTCTTTCTTTCTTTCATTTTTTTGCGATAAAAGTAAATTTTTTTGAAGAAGAAAAATAATAATTGAATGCACGCGGATCAGTGTGCCCCTTGGTTCATAAGGGCCTCGGCTCCGTGTAATGACCGCACTGTTTGCTTACACAAAAAGCCATCCTCCCCGCCTCTTTTCTTCCTTCCAGAGTTTCCCTCCAACTCCTCTCTCTCTCTCTCTTCCCTCCTGGTTCTCTCTTTAATGTTGAAGTAACTACTGGCACCCTATTCCATTTGCTTCTTAGAAGAAATGGGTAAGGTATCAAATGGTTTCGTGGTTTTCTCAGTCTTAAAAAGCCTGATTCCTCATCTCCCACTCCCACCACCTCAGCTCCAAAACCCCCAAAGAGAAACGCAGATGGAGCTTCGTCAAATCTTACAGAGAACACGATAACCTCCCTACCACCACCGCTGTTAAAACCGGCATTCATAATAATGATAATCATTCGATCACCGTGGCTGCAGCTCCTGCACTCAGACTTCGTAGCGGCGGCAGATGCGTCCAAGCCACGGCGCAAAGCACCGCTAACCGTGAAGAATGGGCAGCCGTTAAGATTCAAGCCGCTTTTCGTGGATGTTTGGTTAGTGGTCTTATTTATATTTAATGCTAATAGTTCCGTAGTCTTTATTTCTTTTTGCAGTTACTGCCGTGTGAACGCAAAATCCGTTGAATTTCCGGGTCTGACCATTGTATCACTTGTTTCGAGTCACAGTTACCAAGACCGTTTTGTGTGTATCGAGAACGCATTTTGTTTTTAATTCCATTTTGATCTTGAACAAGCATTTATTGATTTGGAGATGCAGATGGAAGAGCACGTTGTTTATTTTTTATTAAGAGGGGGCGGGAGAAGCGAATGAACTAGGATTCCTACTGCGAGCTGTAGTAAGGAAGATATGGAAATTCCTGGAACAGATTTTTTTCATTCAGTCTGCTTCGAAGCTGATAGGACAGCTTTGCAGATTGGTCTATTTGCAAGATGATGTTTTTATTCATTTGGTTTTTGTGAAGATTCCACTTATTGCACAGTGAGCTGAGCTGTTCTCTAGTGTCGTTTTACTCAGAATTGATAGCCTGAAAAGTTTTGCTTCAGAATATGGCTTTCACCGTTACCTTTTCCACACTTGACTCTGAACCATCCATTACGAGCTAGTGGCAATAACATTGGCCTTCGGTTTTAATCCTTTGGATTTGGGAATTATTGGGAGAGTGGGGCCAGCTACGGGAGTAAAAAGGAGCTCCCATATGCTGATCGGTATAATCGAGGGACCCGCATGACTTTTCCAAGATAAAAGCTGGGCTGTTTAACTTTAGCAACCAATGAAGATTGAGTACTTTTAATATTTCTTTTCTTTTTTCTTTTTGTCCAAATGCCGCAAAAGCGTCTCACTGACACAGGACTTTCTTGAACTGCAAAATAGAAGTTCAGTCATTTTGGCGCCTGTTTACCTTCGAATTTTCTCGTTGCTTCCGTGCTGTTCTTTTACCTGGCGCGAATCTGAAAACTCTTCAAATGAATGAAACGGCTTGGTCCGGGAACCGTCATGTCTCCCCCTTATAATGTAAATCCATCTTTGCGCTTATCTCTCCTTTAACCCATCAACCCATTCAAAACTCGTAATCAAATCAGACAGAGGGACTGGTTATAGCTTCGTGCCGTCTTGTAGTTGGCTTAGTCTTATTGGGCTTTGTTATTGTTGTCTTGACATTTACTAAAGATAAAATCTTGTTTTCTGTCATAAAGTGCGCCGAGTGCTCTGATTTTTGATTTATTTGTCAGAAAGAGATTTCGCCTTTCAATGTGAAACTCAATGTGCAAATTTGGTAGGCAAGGAGAGCCCTGCGAGCGTTAAAAGGATTGGTCAAGCTGCAGGCGCTGGTGAGGGGTCAGGTGGCGAGGAAGCGGACGGCTGAGCGGCTGCAAAAAATGCAATTACACTTGCGAGCTCAGACTCGAGTTCGGGCGGGGCGGCTTAGTTCATCTTTGATGGCCATGTCATCAAATGTCCACCTCCATGTAAATAATTGTTGGGCCCTCCATTAATTTTCCTGTCCACTCAATTATGCTTTTACTATATGTAATTTCATGCTGCTGGAAAACATGAGTTGATGATATAGGAATCCATTTTCATAAATTATAAATTTGTAATATAGTGTCTGATATAATTAGTCCATTTTTGAGCCAAGATATTTGTGTCTAAACTGTTCTATTTGTTAATACTCTTAGTCTCATCTCATTGACTAGTCAAGTATCAAGACATCACACGGCTAGGTTTTCACGTTCTTGATACGATTGCTATTTAATTCCAGCATTTCTTCTGTTCCCAGGATCCGGCAACACCTGACAAAGTTGAAAACCCCATCAGATCCAAGAGCATGAAATATGATCAGTCGTCAATACTCAAGGTATTGTTCTTGCATTTAGGGATGCGGTTCATTTTGTCATTTAACGTGTCTACTCATGAAAGCATTTATGTAACTGTGAAGAGATAATTCTAAATCCTATGTCCAGATCAGTGGCAATAAGGAGAAATGTTGGAAGACAACAGACAGTTGGGTAGATGAGAAATCATGGAATCGACAAAGATCGTCCGTAAGAATCTGTGTGAACGATGAAAGAAATGTAAGGATCCTGGAAATGGATTCTGAAAAAAGAAACTTGGCATCAAAACGCAGAGCCAGAAACCTCTTCCACTCCGCTAATCTAGCTTTAGTTTCTGATCCTTATAGTCAGAATTTGATCGCCACAAAGAACTCAACAATTCATCATTCCGGTCCAATCCATCGTGAAATTCACCAATCTTACAGTCCACCAGAAGGGCATGAAGTTGATGAGACCCCATTCTGCACAGCAAACAATAGTCCTCCTTTTTTTTCTGGGTCCTCTAGGGATGGTAGCTCTAAAAGAAGCCCTTTTACTCCTACTAAGAGTGATGGTTCAAGGAGTTATGTAAGTGCTTATTCTGACTGCCCTAATTATATGGCTTACACCGAATCTTCTAAGGCAAAGGTCAGATCTCTCAGTGCTCCAAAACAGAGGACAAGGTATGAGAGGTCTGGTTCGTCTAATAGGTACTCAATGAACGGATTTGGCGAGTCAAGATTGTCTGCACAAAGGGCATCTGCTTTGCATGCAAGCTTCACTAGCAAAGCCTATCCCGGTTCTGGTCGTTTGGACAAGTTTGGTTTGCCTATGGGTCATAGATACTGAGAATGTTGGTGTGAAAGTGTTTTGGACTTTGGTCTGATTGTGGAGCATAGCGTATGAACTTGCTAACAAGTTTTACTAAGTTAGGTGATAATTGATAACCATTACTGTTACGGCCTGCTTACTTAAGATAGCTGTGATCATATATAATGCATATGACTTCCATGATGTTCATGGATTTATGTCGGTGACCTCTCCCCAGTTTCTAAAATGTGATGCTGATTGGTCTGCTAATATATATGTATATCAGTTGAACTTCCATGAACTTTTTTGACATTCGCATCTTCATCTCATTGATTGAGTCGAAAGCTTGTAATTTGACAATCTTCTCTGGGCTGATGTTGTAATTTGATAATTGGGGGTTACGTTTACATAATTTATAATCATTTGAGGCATCCAAATTGATTTATTTATTTTTATTCAAAAACCAAAATTCAAAAGTTGCAAAAATGAAAAGATGAATGGCTTTAACAAATGTCAATTATAAGTTAGCGCTTTCAAAAGTTGTCTGTAATGTAAGAATTCAAATACAAAGATGTAAGCCATTGTGTTGGATGATCGTTGCTACTAAATCTAGAACTGGCTAGACAATCGGTATCTTGCTACTTTTTTGGTACCGCTTTGTTATGTGGTTTTCTTTCTTATCTATTCTTTTTCATGCTTAGTAATTCGTGTTGTTCTTTATGTTCTTGTGCCTTCCAGTAACAAAAATTTAAAATAGAGATAAGAGCATTTACAGCAGCAAGGTGTCGTGGTGTAGTTGGTTATCACGTCAGTCTAACACACTGAAGGTCTCCGGTTCGAGTCCGGGCGACGCCAATGGAGGCTATTGTGATTTTTTGGCGTTTTGACAATTCAAATCGAATGCTTGTTCTGCAGGAGGCTGCAGCCTGCAAAGTGCAAACACGGTCAATACTCAATAGTAATTCATAGTTTGCTTTTATGGTCGCCGACTCGCTGCCCCTATAAGTTTTCATTTTGCAAGTTCGACCACCGTGAAGTAAGTTTTTCCTTCCTATTTATTCGTTAAACGTACAAGCGCGTAACCCGAGCGACCAATATAAGATTTTTTATTCCAGTTTTTACTATTAAGGGAGTGTTTAGATAAAATAAAAATCATAGTTTTAAAAGTGATTTTGAAACATACAAGATAAATATGTAATAAAAATTATCTTAATTTGTATGAAAACATTTTTAAAAAGTGCTTATAAGGTTACCAAACACCCCTTAAAACTAATATATATAGGTCCTGTGATGAGTTGTGCATGTTTATCAGTATTTTTTTTATATAGCATTAATATAATTTCTTGTTCTTAAAAATTGGGTCTATCTAATTTTAGTCTCTTAAATTTTAAATTCATGATTTTAGTTCCTAAAATTTAGTCTATTTTTAAATATTGGTGTAATTGTTTTAAAATCTACTGTAGTGTCATAAATAATATTAAACTAGTGGTGCAGACTTACCAAATGATAACTAATTGAATTTTATGAGAATAACAAAAAAGGAAAAAGTAGCTCCTCAAAAGGAAGCTACTTAACCACCATTTTTTCTTTATTACGATTGTTTCAATAACGGTTTACTCCATCATATTTTATTATCCACACAAGATCTAGTTAACTACTATCTGTTGAGTCTACTTCACTACTTTTAACGAATAACGATATTAATGACACTTCTACAAATGTTAACATTGTCGTATCTTCAGGAACTAACATTTTAAAATGAGCTAAATTCTAATAATTAAAATTATAAGTTTGAAATTTGAGGGAACAAAACCAAAATGCGTCAAAATTTGAGAGACTAAAATTATACTAACCCCTTTATAATTAAAAATAAAAAAGTAGGGTATTTCTTAAAAACATTTTCAAATATAACAGGACATTTTAATAGATAAATTGTTAATTTGTGGCAAAAAGGATAAATTGTTGATTCAAAATATTTTTCGAAATCTCAACATCCATACATTGTTTTTTGCATCCAAGTACGAAAGACCAATAAAAAATTGGAAATAATTTTTTGTATTTTTATTATTGAATTTATCAATTAAAATTCATGATTAGTACCTACATACATTTTATAATAAAATAACTAATATAACTATGCATTTATATTTAAATGTGGTAATAAAAAATAATTGGTTGAAAATTTGAAATTTAAGGCGAACAAGGGAAATAGTTTATCCAAAAATTAGAAGTAAAAAAGAAAAATTACAATGACAACTAAAAGTAGATGCCATTTACTCCTTTGATATATTGTTTTATTATTACTGAGATTTTTTAATAATGATGTTTTCTATTTAAGATTTTATAACAATTTTTTCAACCCCCAAAAAAAGGCAATGTGAAAAATGTTGCCAATTTCGTTGATTCCCATCTACCCCTTATCATGATAATAACGATAATGAACTTTTTTATCCCCAGTGATTAACAGTAAGCTGAAACTTGGTGCTCGTGATGGTTCATGAAAATCCCACGGACGAGCCGTCACAATCGCAATCTGCAAGCAACAAGCAAAAAAGGGAGAAACTTTCGCTGTTTTCGCATTAGAGCCATCGGATTCGGGTCCGGGTCTAACTCGGTCGCCTCCCAACCAATTCACCGTCTCAACCCTTGAAGTTGAGTTTGTGTCCCAGTATTCATACGATTTGTCATCCTCGATTTCGCGTCAAGCGCTTGATCCCCTCAACATTTTAGATACTCTCTGATTTTATCTTCTAGGCCGAACCCAGTCAAGAATCAAGACGAGCAGTTCCAATTTCGAGTCAGCTTTGATTTGAAGCTTATCTTTTCGCCCTGCTTAAAGGGAATACGCAAGATATGGCGACGACTAGGTCATCGAATCCTTCCTCCGATGACATAATCGATTCGACGCCATTCATAGCAAATTCAGGCGGTTCTTCCGACGAATTCAATTCTGGCCGGCGATTTGTTCGCAGGCAGAGCCTGCGCCAAGCGGCTCGGTTCCTGAGGCAGGCCAGTGGGCGTAGGATGATGCGCGAGCCATCGATGCTGGTCAGAGAGACTGCAGCTGAGCAATTGGAGGAGAGACAGGGCGATTGGGCTTATTCTAAACCCGTTGTGATCCTTGATATTATTTGGAACTTCGTCTTTGTTGTTGTGGCTGCTACGATTTTAATTTTGAGTCGAAGCGAGTCGCCGAGCATGCCTTTGAGGTTGTGGATTGTGGGCTACGCTCTGCAATGTATCCTTCACGTGTTCTGCGTTTGCGTTGAATATAGGAGACGGAGGCGGCTCCGGCGGCGCCAGTTTACACCATCCTTGGATGCAGCGCATGGAAGGACGGGCAGCGGTGGGAATCTGAGTCTGGGTTCGAGAGATGGTTCTGGGCACTATGTGGCATTGGCGCAATTCAACGAGGAAGAGGGTACAAGGTGAATTTGTGCTCCATCTTTTTTAATTTTGGTGAATAATTTCTTCTCTGGCACTTTTAGTACCTGTATAAATCAATTGTGAGCGATAATTAAATCTGCCTTCTTTGATCCCAAAAAAAAAAAAAAATCTGCCTTGTGATAATAACTTGAATTGTATTCAAATTTAGTTGTTGCCCAGAATTTGAATGCACTAGAGTCTTATTATACCAAACTAAAAACACTCGTAAACACGAGTATTAAGTGACCTTTGGTTCTGTTAAGTTGCCTGCAAAAGGGACCAGTGTCTATATATACCTGATTTAAATTATTAAGGAAAAAGACTTTCATAGTACATTTGCTCAAGGACTATCCGCTTCTGAAATCTGTAGTAACCTTCAAGTCGTAGCTCATTTTTTTTAATTCTGTGCATATCGTAGCATTATTTTTTTTTTAATATGTTGACACAATACCTCTAATATTTTTAAGCTTCAGACAAGGACAAGAAAAACGTATCATTTAAATCTGTGACCTATCATCCATTTGGACCCTTGTAGTTATCCTTTTCTTAAGAAAACTTGGGGAAAAATAATGCTTTTTTACGTTTGTCTTTTCTTCCTTGCAGTGTAGCAAAGCATTTGGAGTCAGCAAACACAATGTTTTCATTTATCTGGTGGATCATCGGATTTTACTGGGTATCAGCTGGTGGTCAATCTTTAGTCCTCGATTCTCCATTTTTATACTGGTCTGTGCTCTCTATCAAGCGATTTGTTCATTTATATAATTATGAATTATTGGACTTTTATTACTTAATTGAGTTGCCTTTTAGCTAATTTTCTGTTCTTTTTGTTGAATTTACCTTGGACAAAATCAACTCACTTTGCAGGTTATGTATAGCTTTCCTGGGTTTCGATGTTTTCTTCGTTGTATTCTGTGTTGCGCTGGCATTCATCATTGGTATTGCTGTATGCTGCTGTCTTCCATGTATTATTGCACTTCTATATGCCGTTGCAGACCAGGTAATCTGGGGCATTGCTTGTTTTTCACTCTTGTTATTGAGTTAGTATGGCCTTATGAATCTCTTGCATCCAAATTCTAATATGGCTACTCCAACTTATGCGACCTTAGGTTTACACAAATATGTATTAATAGAGTATTCAAAACATTGCTAAGTTGTTACGGTTGTAATGAAGTTCATACATGGTTTTGAAGATAAAGTAACTCTTTTTAAGTTACCGGCTTTCATGCTCAGGCCCTTGCTTCTTCGCTTGGACCAGAAGGACTGGTCTTTGACTTGGAATTATTATCTATGAAGTTTACTTGAGGGTATTATTAGCTTTCGGGGCAAGTGTTAAATATGAACTGATTCAATTTCAGTGTGATGGCAGAGTCCGTCATTATCTTGCACATGTTATTAGACCTTAATATTTTTGTTTTTTTGGGGCTGCAGGAAGGAGCATCAAAAGAAGACATTGAGCAATTGCCTAAGTTCAAATTCCGAAGAATTGACAATGAAGAGAAAGTTGCTGGTAGTGCACAAGAACGAGTTGGTGGAATAATGACTGAATGCGGCACTGATTCACCGAGTGAACACATTCTTTCTGAAGAGGATGCGGTATGTTGAACATTTTCCTCACTGTTGAGATTTGTCTTTGCTCCTATTTTTCTTTTTTCCTGGTTCCCTGTAGTCATCTTCATCCGTTATGCTGAAGATATCATCTAAATGTCAAATGTCAAAGGGAACTCAATGTAGCAGGCTTTCTTATAAGCTAATGAAATTATGCTATCATGATTATGTGATGCCCATCGAATTTACCTATCAAACACATGTAAGTGGAGGATACTACGTATATCCATTTTCTCTGTACGTGTTCTAGCATTCCCTTTGTCCTGCTATTGCATCATACCATCAGAAGAGATCGGCTTGATTGTTCAAACTGATGTTTTGTTCTGTCTGTTTCGTATGTCTTAATTTGAAGCTGTGGCCTATTGGGTCAACGTACATGGTTGCATTGTCCTTTGTTATCCATGGAAGTTTGAAGCGATTAATCACTTATTTGTACTTATGTTTTATTTTATTCTGATTTATTAACTGCAGGAATGCTGCATCTGTCTATCTGCTTATGATGATGGCGTTGACCTTAGAGAACTTCCTTGTGGTCACCATTTTCACTGTGCCTGTGTGGACAAGTGGCTGTACATTAATTCTACTTGTCCTCTCTGCAAGTATAACATCTTGAAGAGAATCAACCAAGAGGAAGCTTAGTGGACCCAAAAAATTTTCTAGCACTCATGTTGATGAATAGGTATATTTGTTGTCCGGGTGTGTTATGCACAGCATGTTAATATACTTCAATCCAGGCCAATTTGGCATTGGCTTTGAGTTGGTGGGTGTATTGAGCTTGTTCAGTGCATTTGTGCCAGAATTATCTTGAGGCGATATGCTGTTAATGTGAATGTAGTATGTGAATACTTATCAAGTCACCCTAGTTGGCTGTATGATCTGTAAATTCACCACTGGACGTTGTTCGGTCTCATGTGCCTATGTTGAGTGTTGTTAGGTTCTTATAATAAAGACAGTAGAAAGAGAAAGGTTTGAGTGCATGTAAGAAATGACAGGCTGTTGGGCAATTTGACTGTGACTTGTGTTTTTAGTATGTGCCAAGTGCTATATAGTAAAAGCTTCTCTTGGAATATTCTAATTGGGCTTCGGAGTGAGGTAAGCCATTAGACATTGGTCAACATACTCTGGGAGAATGTAGGTAATGAAATGAGTGCATTGGGGAACAATTTCCAGGCGGGGCTTCCCGAGTATGTAACATGAAGAGGAGCGAAATGAACATCAAGGGATTGAAGATTGTGAAAGAGAGCAGCTTTTCTGAAAGAGCTTTGCAAAGCTTTAAATATGGCCTTGGGCTGCTACTCTATTAGTGTCACCACTGCATGATCGTCAGCCAGGCCATAAAGGAAGATTTTGCCAGTCTCTTCCTATAATCCCTTTGACCTCAGAAATGAGGGCACAGTCTGGATTCCTTCACTCGCTATTTGAACGCTCCGCCATGAAGCTTAGCGCTCAAACTGTTAATTTCTGTTCGGCTCTGCATGAAGCTCGCTAGAAATTGGCATTTTATAGGTCATCTTCAAACCTTGCTGCTTCATTCCAAATGTTCTCATCGGTTGGGCCTTACCCACAATTTTTCCTCCCTTTCCTATGACGGATAGGGTTTTCCTAAAATAGGTTAAAATGTTCACTTAATTTTTTTAGATAAATTCCTATTAAAAAGCAATAAATTACTCTTCTGGTCATTAATATAAGACCCAATTATTGAGTTAGTTTTGGTCTTAAATATAAGACTTATTTCTTATATTTATCAATTTTTTCTAAATTATCCATATAGATATTCCCTCAACCATAATCAAGTAAAATAGGGAAATGAGGTATTAAGAAAGATGATTATGGTGTTTTAAGAAAAATATCACATTTATTATAATTAACTAACTTAACTAATTTTTTTAATCTAATCAAATTATTTAAATGGGTCTTATATTAAGAACCGGAGGAGTAATATTATTTGAGAAAGGATGTGTTTAGAAGACTAGTAATTAATATTGTTTTTGAATAGTAAGGTGTCATGTAAACCGTCAGACTCTCACTTTCTCTCTCTGTCAGCCCATGCCCGTTATGAGCTCCCGCCTTTCTCTGATTATCTCCACGGCCCATTATTCCTATTTTCCTCCATCTGTCCAAACTCGGAGCCCCGCAGACTAGGCTCATCAAATTCCCTTTCCCCTTTTTCTTTTTGAAGATTACAAGCTTTGCTTGGATTCCGTTGTTTCCTGGCTGGCTTGCAAGCCTTGTTCAGTTTGAGCAAATGAATAAACAAAATTAATGGAAGATGAAATAAAAATATAATTATTTCTTATCAGCTCGATTAGAATGTCGCTGAATTTATATTACGTCATTTAGATGTGTAAAAATTATTGTAGTCACTCGAAAGCTAAAGCAAGCTTTCGAGTTGGGAAACTTGGCTAGAATCCACCAAAAGCATATTAGTCTATTACGGAACAATTGAAAAGGAGTGAAATGAGATTTCGACCAATAAAACTAGTGGAAGCAACAAGAGGATGATTCTTGAACTTTTGGAGTATCTGGCCGAAAAGATGACAAAAGACAGTGATATTTTGACACTTAAAAATGCCAATAGGTATCAACATATCAATACGTGTGTGCCAGAGAGAATTCAGAAAGAAAAAAAAATATTTCTCATGTTCTATGAAAAAATGTGTTTATCTTTTTTTAATTAAAAAAACAGAGAGAACACGTGGAATTTAAAAATGATGTATTCTTTATTAATTTTCGGGATGAGAAATTATTACAATAATATATAAAATCAAAATCATCCAAATCAAATTAATAAATTCTTTTTAGTCCAAAAAAAAAAATTTGCTTAACAGTATATCCGCTAATAAATAATAGTAATTCATATTTAAGCGAGGGTACAGATGAATAAAACTCTCCCATGATTCATCTTTCTACAAAAAAAAAAACAAAGAAAAGAAAAGAACAAGTTTAAAACCGATCGAATAAAGGAAGGGGTAAAAAAGAAGGACAAGAAAACAAAACGAGACACGTACACAGAAGTGGACTGGAAATGGTAAGCATGCATGTGGTTGAGCTCATATTTTTCCACCGTGAAAAAAGGTTATTTCTCCAAAAGCAGTAGACCAAACTGAATTATCAAATCAGCACCCAGATTTCATCTGTCCCTCTTCCATCTTCCCAGTGGGAATTCCGATCGCCGGAGAAGCAGCGGCAGCGTCATGCCTATCCTTCAACTGAATACTGAGGTTGATTATGGCGCCACCCGCGCACCCGTCTCTCCCTCGTAGCCTGTAACTCAGGCAACGAACACACGGGGGAGGTGGCGGCGGCGGCCAAATATCAGACGCTGGAATCAGACACCACCCCACTTGAGTCGGCCCCAAAATCCGCCGCTTCCGGTGTATCTGAAGGTACAGACAAGACTGCGTATCGGAGAGGAAGTGGGAATCGGCTGGCACGCGTAACACCCCTCCTTCTGCTGCTCCTTCGCCTTCCAGCCTCTCACTGTACACCTTAGGTTTCTGATCAGGCAGCTTCGTCACGGAAAAGAAATGCGAGGGCGTGGAATTCGCCGGCGTAAATATGAAGGAGGACCACCACGAGGAAAAAGAAGACGACTCGCTTATCAGACTGAGGCCTTCACATGACAAAACTCTGACCTCCAGCTCCCACATGGGATTCAGGATATTGCTCATCATATCTCTCTCTCTCTCTGACGCAAGAAATACAAGAACAAGACACAGAGGAGTAACAAGGAGTACATACTAGTATACTACATATCAATGAAAATGATTCGAGGTTGGAATTTTAATGCAGGAAACAACGCAAGAAACTACGTACATGAAGCAGGAACCATTGACGTGTATATAATAATTAAAAGTTGGACGTCAGGACGATGAGGTAACGTGTTGGAATAACTTTTCAATCAATGTCGTCGTGAATCGAAATAAAACTCTCCTTGCATATATTTATTTCGTGTTCTAAATTATAGTCTTTCGGCATTAAATATAACATCCTTATATTTAGGACAGGAGGAGTGGTTGAAAGACACTTTATGGTCTTATTTGGCAGAGCGGTAGAAATTTCCTATAAGCATGTTTCACGTAAATTGAAACAAAACTCCTCTCACATACTTATTTTGAATTCCGTAAATCATTATTAAAAAACAGTTTATAAACCACTTATAAGCTGTTTTAAAGAGATCCTGTAACAATTCCAAATAAGCTACCTAAACTTTCCAGCTTTTCACTCTGTCTTTTCTTTTCTTCTTTTGCTTTTCAAATTGGAGATACATGCATTATCAGCGTAAAGTTACAAGTGAAATCTTTCACTTATAAGATGATTTATTTTTTGGGCCAAAAGTTTACAAGATGACGGACCACTTTATTTTCTCTTAACACACATTAATTGCTATAGGTACCTTTCCATGCATCTTTTCCGGCCACCCTCTCCTTCTTAATTATTTTATAACTTTTTCAAGGGTCCCAGGTACTGTATATTTTCCTCCCTTGTGGGGTAGGCCTTGCTTTAAATGGCATGATTGAACAAACAAAACATTAACAAATTGTTCACTCATTGTGGCGTGGAAACTGGAAAATTAGAATCAGCAGACCCAGAGAGTCAACGGCCAAAAGTTATTAGATTTAGAATACAGCTCTTGTCAGCGAAAATACACACACACACAGCTCTGGAATTGGGACTTGTGATTAGTGCGTGCCTCCACATGCTGCTTCTTTTCCACAAAAGTCGGCAGAATGACAGTTTTGTCCAAAAGAAAGCAAGTTCCTCATAATCGTAATGGTACAAAAGTTTTTTATATGTATATAATTATCTTTTTTATAATTCTTCGATACCATATTTGTAAATCACTAGCTCTATCATTAGTATAAAAACTAATTTGACATTTAATTTGATTTTAAATATAATATCTCAATCCACTTTATTTTTTATATTTATTTATTTTTTTAAAATAGTTCTTGTAGTAGTTCTACATATTAAATGTTTCATTAAATGGTAATTCTTGCTAATACATATGATTAGTAAGGATATTTTAGAAAAGAGAACACTTATTACATGTATCTAGCTTAACAATTTTATGAATCTACTCAAATTAGTTTACTGGTTTTTTTATTAAAAACAAGAAGTAATAGTATGTTTCAAAAAAGTTCCTGGACTTACCTGTTATTTCGTTTATTTAAAATAATTTAAGTGACTTAGATTCTCTAAGTTCTCCGAGGTCACTGTGTCTCCGAGCTTAAAGAGCTGTTATAACAATATTTCAGACTACCCATCAATATGTCATTCGCAAGAGGATTATTCCATTGTTAATTTTTGAATGAAAAAAGACAGTCTAATCAATGAAAAAGCGCTTCTCCTTCGCTTTGCCTCGATTCCAACAATACGCAAGTATATGAGACGTCATAGGCCCACGTCTTAGATTTTTTTTTTTTTTTTGTCCTTTTGGGTATCACATCTGATTGCTTTTTTAACCGATTAATTAATCTTTTTTCATTTCTATTATTGGCCGCCGCACCAATCATTATTTTCTTGCCGAACAAAATTTAAATAAAATTGACATGATGAAAAACGTTTTGGGCTGAGTGATCCGTAATCAATACTCTCCCCTGTCTCTCTGATAATGTAGATTCAGTCAAACAAACTAGAAATTAACTCATTAAAGGTGTAACAAAATTCTAATATTTTACAAAATTATCTTTATTATAATATTTCAATGGAAAATTAACTACTCGTAATATTTAAGTTGTGCAAGGATAAAATATAGAAGCAAAAAATTGAATGCTCCAAATATTTATTAAATTACACTTATATTTTGAATCAAGAAAAACTCAGAACAAGCGACCTGTATTGTTTTTGGAAGGGAATAAATATACAATTAGTACATGCGAATGGCAATAAGTCCCCCCTCCCTTGTAGGAAGGAGGAGGAGGAGGAGAAGAAGATGATGATATAAAAACATTGTCTTTGGTGGTGAAAGAAATTAAAAGTTTTTTTTTTTTTGGGGGGGACCATATCTTCCTGTCTATTTCCTAGAAATTGTTAGATCATTTGATGGATATGTTTAAGAATTAAGCAATATAGGCCCATACATTGCATTGACTGATTGACTCTTCAAGTGACACACATTGTTCGTGGTATTTAAAATGTTACAACTTATAAATTTTTTAATATTATCGAATATTGAAAGAGTAATTGTGTGAGTAAACAGGAACAGCATATTTCTCTGCTTTTTTTTCCCCTTTTCCTAGTGAAAAGGACAGATACTAATAATTTGAAGTTGCAAAAGTGGACTCAAGGTAACAACCTTCTCACAAGAAAATTTTTATTCTGGTATACTATTAGGCGGTTTCTAAGCATTTTCTTATTGCTGGACCATTTTCTTATTCTATCATATAAAGCATTCATTGATCAAAAGATCACTGTTTCCATAAACGTTTTTTGAATTTTAATGAATAATAATCAGTTGATTCGCACGTACTGCACTCACATTCAAAAATGAGTTGCATGCATGATAACAAAAGATTTTATATTTAAATTTTGTATGTGAATTATCTGTTTTTTAAATAATTGTATAAATATTTATTAATAAATAAATAAGTATACTAAATTTTTGGGGCGAGTGTTAGGTTGCATACCGATACAATATTAGTTAATAATAATAACAACAACAACAATAATAATAATGAGAAGTAGAACAGAGAACCTACCTTCAGCGTGGGGGGCGTGTTTTTGTGGTCTTCATTCATGTTCAAAATTCATTGTATTTTGCCATTTTGATTCATATTGGCTGGCTAGTGTTGGAAAATTTAATGAATGAGCTCACAAACATTGGAATACTTTTCAATTGAATCTGTTCAATGTTCAGTCATCCGCTTCTTTCTTTTTCAATTTCCCCCTTGAATCATCCTTTTCATTCAGAAATGCTCCTCCCCTCCTCTAGTACGTAACATTCATCTTCTTATATATATATATATATATTGGTGTTCTATATAAGTAATACTTTGTACTTTTCTAAAAATTTAACATATATATTGTTTTTAGCCCTAATTAATTACAATTCTTTATTATGGTAGCTTATAAGTAGCTTTTCAATCGTGATTTATGAAATGCAAGGTAAGTATGTGAAAATTTTTTTATCTCAACTTACATAAAATGTGCTTATAAGTGATTTCAAACATTAATTCAAACAAAGCTTATGTTTTTTTTTTCCTGATTCATTTCCTCACATTGGTTTCACTCAGTATTTTCATAAATAAGAATATATTTAGAAAAAATATCTTACATATTTATTACTTTTAATTAATTTTAAATAATATTTTGATGTACATGATTTAGTTAGTTATTAGTTATATTTGGGATTGGATTGGAGAGAGTAGGTGTTTGGGTAAGATCAAAACTATAGTTTCAAAAATACTTTTACCGTATACGAGATAAATATGTGAAAGAGTTTGTCTCGATCTGTAAAAAAAGTATTTATAAAAAAGTGATTATTGGAGTACCTAAACACTTTTTTTTAAAACAATACTCCAATATTAAGGTTTGCCGGTATCCCAATTGCCAATGGTGTGGCTCTTTTTGGCAGATAGGACGGACTCGAATGAAAAAAACATGGGCCTATTTATACGGGTAACCACGCAGCAATTCTTGAACCTAAACCAAACCCGCATGATGTCTGTGAACCTAGAGCCGATAATATGGGCCAACCCGTCGATTATGGGTTGGCCCGTGACGGACCTGAAGCTTGGCGGGCTGGGCTTTTTAGGACCGTTTTTTTTTGACGAGTTGGAATTTTTTCAACCCGGCCCGCGAGGGGGGTTGGCGGGTTAGGCCCGCCAACCCGCCAATTTTTTTTAATACTTTTTTTTAATAAAACCTACTCAAAGTCTCAAATTCCTAAATACCTAAAATAAAACATGCAAATAGAAAGTATCATAAATAAAACATGGAACCCATCCAAAGTTCCAAGTTTCAAGTTTCAGATATATCAAAATATTAAACATATGATTAAATGAACATGATATGTCCTTAATAATTTAACAAACATTTCAAATTAAAAAATAAATCCAAATTAACACTACCACAAAGTCACAAACACAATGTCACTACACAAATCACTATCAAGTGCTCAATCATCACTCACGAGCTAGGACAAAGGAGCAAAGCAAAGACAGAGAGCAGAGAGCTTGGGGCTTGGGACTTGGGACTTGGGAGTTAGGACTGGCCGAGGGCGACTGGGAGACTGGGTCTAGGAGGAGTGCGACACGCAAGCAAAATGTGAAATTGGGATCGTGTTGGTGTTGCCGTGTTAGACTATTAGACATGGACTGCTCACTGTTGCACTATGGATTAGGCTAAGAGTGTAGAGACTGAGAGGCAAAGGAAAAAAATTTGCAAAAAAAAAAATGGTTAAATGGATTGGCCCGCCAACCCTGCGGGTTAGCCCGCCGCGGGTCTGGGCTTGGTGGTTATGGGCTCAAAATTTTCATTTTAAAATGGTCCTAATTTTTATCAACCCAACCCGCCACTTGTTGGCGGGTTGGTGGGTTGAGCCCGCATATTACCGGCTCTATGTGAACCCACGGAACCCCTCGTTCATGGGTTCAACTGGTAAAAAAATTGGACTCTCTCACAAAAAAGAAGAATTCGATTATGGAGAGTATTATTTTGTTGTGGCTCCAGTTGCTGCGCTGGGAGAGGTGTCACTATAGCATATTGAGGTTGAGAAATTCCTACTTATTGGGCCAGAAAAAAAAAGACTTGCTTGTCATACTTTCGTGGTCATAGAAATAGGACCCAATGGATCAAGCGTTAGGTGCCTTGACCTTGAATCGTGGGTGAGTCTAACCCTTTTCCTAAAATTTTTGTACCAAAAAAAAAACAAAAGAAAAAGGAGAATCCCGTTGCAACTTGCAATGTCAAAACGAAAAGGGAACCGAAGGATAATTGACCAAAGTTTTGATTGGTAGGATAGTTTTCAGTTTGAAACGGTTGAACAGTTCTAAAAGGTAAAAACCATCACAGTATCAAATGTTTCGGTCTGTATTCGTTACGGATGAGTAAAGTCAACATTAAGCGCACCAAACCTTTTGTTTTGGTTGTCGCTCGCAATGACATTTTTGAATGTTGCGCTTCTTGATTTGTTAGCCAGTCCACTTCAATCATGTGATGGACTAGAGCCTAGATGGAGGGACAAGGGTGGACAAGAATCAATATCCAATAATATACTCAATTACTCATACAGTATTATCTATAAATGCTGGATATATGTGTGTGTATATATATATATATATAAATAAACTACATTTATAAGGGATGAACAATATAATTAACTGTTTGTGCTTTGTGTGGTACAACTACAAGTCATTAACTTTCTAGTATGTTCCATCTAGAAGGGAGCTTTGATTATACAACGTCGGACGGGACGATGAAATATTTAGAGAGAATTACAGTGAGGTCTCAAGTAATTAAAAAACAAATCCCAGAGGTTGTCATTCTCACTGTAAGACTTGTTATTTCAGGCTGCTCAGGTTGTTACTTGAGACTTTGTAGTGATTATTTCTCTTATGTGGGACTTGAATGTAATTCTCCCAAATATTTACTTTTGTAGTTTTGACAGACGGACATCATAGGCGGACCGCAGTCAAACTGTGACAGCCAATTTTGGCATGCTTTGAACTTCGATTCCAGCCCATAATCATCAACGCCTCCTGCGTTTTTATATGGTGCCCTGCATCTGCAACTCCATAACAGCCCAAATTATGTGCTTTTTATTACGAACATATAATAATTACATTTATGTTTTATGAGATAAAATTATTATGATGCACAACACATAACTTATCCAGACTGGAACCTCCCACATCCAGGCCTCTTTTCCCGCTTCCCTTTCCCCCGCTCACTCACACACTTTTTAAACTCACACCGTCATGCCAGGAGCCAGGAAAGAGGGAACTCATTACCGTAATTCTTATATTCCCATTTTGTACCTCATATTAAACCTTAATCACTTAAAAATAGGTTAAAGATGCGACAAATCATCCCTATCACTTGAAACACTTAATTTATTAAGAATGAGAAGCTAATGAAAGAAAACCGTTATCATCAATTAAAAAAATTTCAGAAAATCAATTATTATGAAGAGCGGGTTATAATAGGCCTTACATTTTCAATAATTAGTTGCAAAGTTTGCAAATATTAGTAGAAATTTATGCGAGTATACACATGCTAGGCTGATATGATGTCAGAAAATCATAGCATCGCAACCGAAGGAAGGAACGAAGAAGGTGCAAAATCTAAATAATGGAAGCGTGAAATACACTTAAATCCAATCGAAATCGCATCCGGTTTGAATAATCACATCACGTTGCTCCGTCCACGTCTCATCGTGATTCGTCATTTTTCCACTGTCATTTGCTAATCATTTTTTCACCATCAAAATGACATTCCTTTTCCCTTCGTAACTTTTCACTTTCCGCACCCAAAATGAAGCATCGCTTTCTTAGTGCTTATCCTTCCCGCTTCGATGACTATTTCTAGTCTTAACTGTGCTGCAACATTTGGGAAGAAGATGGGGCTTCAAATCACGTGCGTCCCAGCCTTTCGCACGTGACAGCATCCGAACATGGCAGCCCGAGACGCAGAGCCATCAAACGAATTAACAACTTATTGGCTATTGTTTCCCAAGCTCCAACCAGGGCGTCTCCTGATCATCGGAGTTACTACCATCTAGCGGCTCTGTTTTTACATCGGAGCCACCGTCGGGTTCTTGGGACAACTGTGTTTGATTTTGTTCTTCCTTTTCTGCCTCCTCGCCCTCTGAACTCCGATGTCGTTTTGCCCCAATTGAAACCCCAAACAATTTGGGCACCTCCGCTTCGGTAACTTTCGTCTCCTGCGAAGCGCCGCCTCCTACGATGGCTTCCTCAGCCGAAAGCTGCGTCGCGGGTAAAAGCTCCAATGGTTTTCCTTCAGCGGCACTACTGGACTCTAATTGGCTTGAAGCATAATTCGTCATCAATGTCAGTATGTTATTACAGAGCCCCTTCAATTGACTCAATTCATTACTCAATTGCATGTTCTCTTTCCTAAGCTTTTTATTCTCTTCTAAGAGCTCGGGTGCAGTGGTGCAACTTGTGGTGAGCTGCACTGTATTATGTGCGGCAATCGGAGATGTGTTCGAAGAGATTACCTGCTCGTCACCGGAGTTGGTCGGAGACACCCCTACGACGGCGGAAGGTGCTGCAGCCACCGTCACTGTACTGGCCGCAGCTACGGCAGACGTACACGCCGATATTTTCCGCCGTTGAATGTCTCGAAGCAGGCTTCTCTCGCCTCGCCGGAAACAGTCATTAGCGAATTCCCAACGATCGGGAACAACCTTCCGAAATCCCTGCCAAATCACAGGCGAGTGAACAACAATCCGTTAGGCAGGCGAGAAAATAATGGGAAAATCGTATATTTGTATTAGCAAAAGAAGAAATAAAACAGTACTGAAAGTTAAGCTTACATAGGTATTTAGTTGACGGACGAAACTGGAGAAGTTATTGTGTTTGAAATACTTTGGAAGTAAATCTCGAGCGAATTCAGCGGGTCGCCAAACTATGAAACTGGTTCCATCTTCATTCCAGGAAATCAGGTCATCCACAGAGGGGTCATCCACAAGTTGGTAGGTCTTCGTTAGAAACGGCGTCGGCATAGATCTCTGTGAGTCAGTCAGTGCTGATTCACCGGTCTGCTCCACCGGCAATGGCGCCATGAGCTCGACTTCAGATCTGAAGCTCAGGCTTCTCGTACCTTCATAACTATCCTCCAACTGTTTGTTTCGGAGACAAATAAATGCGTGAGAAGGGGATTACAGATGATATCCACAACATAGACAAACGTTTTATGAAAATCAGTATTGCAATATACAAGGAAGTCAAACTATCCTCAATAAGCCTAATCCATGTTCCTTATAATCAGCTGCACTATTCTGACATTAATATTAAAATAAATGAATAGAAATACAGACAAGCATAATCGAACACGAATACTAGTGTGACGATATGTGGTACCTTGACAGAGATAGGTGAGTTAAGGCTCTGAAAACTCGTCACCCACCGACGAGGAAAGAAGAAACGCAGTCTTAAGCAGTTGAACCAGAAACGACCGGAAGCAGCGGTTGCGGCAAGAGAGCGGAGGGAGGGAGGTGGTGGTAGGTTTTTTTGTTGCTTCTAGAAGTTTCGGAGGCGAGAGTAAATAATAGAGGATGAGTTCGAGGAGGAGGGAGAGGTGGGGGGAGAGAGGAGGAAAGAGAGATCGTGGGTTCGAGAAGGAAAGAGCGGGGAGGAATTTGGAAATCACAATAATAACAGTGGGTCCCACATATGATGGATAGAGAGAAAGCGAAGGGATAAGAAGGCGCTAGAAAGGGGACACGAGGAGCGAGAAGCGAGTTAAGGAATCTGAGTCGGGTCGGGGAATCGAATCCCGGATCAAGAAGCCTTTTTGGTTTTGGACCTCTCCACCAAGCTTAGCTCATCTTTTTTTCCAGAACCTTCTTTCTCTTTCTTCCGCTTACTGTTGGCTGTATGGTGCGGAATTAATCATATGCCCTTTTTCTCTTTCACGGGTCGAATTGGTCCAGCACCAGCAGGCTGGTCACGCCGGACCCCTCCATGCGTCACGGAACTTCTTTTTACAGTAAGATTAATTATTTAGCGACTTAGATGCAATCGGATAAGAGAAAACTCGACTGTTCTAAGATTAATTATTAAGCTAGGTTATAAAATAATTGAGAAAATTAATCTATAACTTTCCATAGTTTTACCTAACTTAATTAGGTTACTGTATTTTCAGCTCAAAAAAAAAATTAGGTTACTCTATTTTTTTCTTTTTTATTCAGTATTTAATTCTTAATTAAATCTTTACATTCTTTATTAAGTCTTTATAATCTTACCTAATTTTTAAACATGTTTTTATAGTTTGTAAAAATCCCAAAAACAATATCTCTAAAATTTCAAAATTTTAAATCAGGATTATAAATATGTATTATTGTTTACTTTTTAAATATTGTTAATTATTATTAAAGTGTAGTAAATAAGATTGGTTTAATATTTTTAAATTTAAAAGTTTTTTTGTTGAAATTCTCACTTATAATTTCAAATGATTGATAAAAAAGTTACACAAATTTAATTAAAACTCATGTGAAACTATAAAGACTTATAAATTAATTTTTTGAAAATATTCTTTTTGCTAACAATTTTTAAGATTATAGTATGATTTTTTTGGTTAGAAACCGATTTTTTTTAATTGGCGGTAATTATATTCAAATTATTGTAGATCATTAAATATAGACATTATTTTATTAAAATCAATACATATTTTTTAAATGATTATTGAAAACATTGGGCAGACATCAACGGCCCATCTTTTCTGACCCAATACATTGTTTAATCACGATGCGTATGGGAAGGCGCATGAAGGGTTGGACTGTTCTAGTTAAAGTCAATCTCATTCCTACGCCGATTAGCGGAGCCGCCCGTGCATCAAATCCACGCCATTTGTTTTAATTATTTATATTTTAACGTGCATAGTACATAAAATGGAAATAATTTTCTAATTGTCGATTGGTTAAAATTAAAACGTTAACTTAAAAAATATAAAAAAAATGGAAAATTTAAATATAAACTATCCATTAAATGGGTCAAGCACCGTATCAAATGTATAATTACGAACTCGCTCTGATCTTTTTAATAAAAACCTTATAACTGAATTACGCAGCTTAAAAAGACAATTAAAATTAGTTAAAAATAATAAATATATAAAAAATAAACCTTTTTTTAAGTATAACCTTATTTATAAAGAAAGAAATAGATTAGTAATGAAAAAAAAATATGAAAGAGAATGTGCTATGCAAAATTGCCAATCTTTTAATTAATACAATATATAAAATTAATTAAGAACAAAAATAGTAAAAATACTTTAAATGTTTAGGCAACCCCAGTTAGGTTCTTATAAAAAGGACTGAGACAATTTAAACTTCATGCTCTTATAAAAAAAACTGGAGGCTACATACTACCTTTGACCTTTGCTATAAAGAGTTTGATGACTAATTTAAAAAGATTAAAAAAATTAATTAAAATGATTAATGATAACAAATATGTGCTGTAAATATGAATATATAGCCATTGCTATGTTTGGTACACTGACAATAAATGTTGAATGATTGGGATTGTGATTCAATCTAACAAATCACAGTGCTAAATCAAAGAAATTCCATTAATTGCTACTTAACTAATTTCTTCATTGTTCTAACCATTACAAACTAATTGGGACCGTGAAATTGGAATCACTGGTCAATAATCCAGACATGCCAACCAAACCTACCGCAATTTCTCCGAAACACAAACATGAACATAAAAATTAAAAAATGTGCAGTAACATAGCAAGCTTGTATCTCCCAATTAATTAATTATTCATACACAGAACTCTATGGCTTCCCCCTGTACCCCCACGGGTTGTTGCTTGCCCAACACCATTGGTCCCTGCACATTTCCTCCACACCATATTTTGCCCTGCACAAAATCATATGTTTCATCAAACAACAACCATAATGAACAGTCATATTTTTCTTTTTTTGGCAAAATGTTAGATAAAGTTCTTACTTCCACCCTAGCCCTTTCTCAGCTTTCTCTGTAGATGCATACACAGCAACAGCATCCCCAGGTCTCCTCGGACACTTTTTCAGGGGAATTTTCTGAACATTAAATAACAACCCGATCGACCAAAGCTTCATATTTCATCGTCACTTGCATGCACAAAGGAAGATTCATATATTATATATAGTTACCTTTCCGGAAGCTTTCTCGAATGCTGCAACCATTTCAAGCACGGACGTACCACGACCAGTTCCTAGATTGTAAGCCGTACAACCTACCACCAAGTTTGTCACAGTACTTTCAACTATCGCACAAAGATAATGAATGCCATTTCCATATATACAAGAAACAATAACATCGAATCACCTATGCTCTCTGTGTTGAAGAGCTTGCGCAGGGCGGCGATGTGACCATCTGCCAAGTCCATTACATGGATATAGTCCCGTACCTAATTTCAAAACCAAAATGAAAGAAAAGATCCACTTTTTAGATAGGATCAGAAAGGTTTGATGATTGATTCGTTTAGTGCATGGAATATTACTATAGAAGAAGGTTTTACGAACCGCAGTGCCGTCCTTCGTGGGATAATCTAGACCGAATACGTTGAGCTCAGGCAACCTTCCAACAGCGACTTGTTGTATGAAAGGCATGAGGTTATTGGAATTCCTCTGGGATCTTCACCAATTTTGCCACTCTCATGGGCTCCTACTGGATTGAAGTATCTCAGTAAGATGATCCCCCAATCTGGCTCTGCCTTTTGGAGGTCTCGAGCTATGTCTTCCAGTATCAGCTGTTTCGAACAGCAAACACAGAGTACTTCTATATTCAAAATCAGTTTATAAAATCTCTATATTATCTATCAAATTATTGACAGATCAAAGTCATGCTTACCTTGGTCCTTCCATAAGGACTCATGGCCATTAACTCGGAATTCTCATCACAAGGTATCTTTTTAGCTTCACCATAGACTGTTGCAGATGATGAGAATACCATCTGATTCAACCATGAAAACACATTACGTATGCAACGAAGAAGGAAAGAAAAGCTTATACCCTAAAGCTCTAAGGATGTAAGATTTCACAATGTTATTCACAGAAACAGGGGAGACGAGTTAACGTCCCTGCTTTATTACAAGACTTGGGGAGCGAATGAGACGCCTTTTGTTTGGGCAAAAAAAAAGAATGGGACCCTTTTGCCTGCGTGGCGATTACTTTATGGAAGAAACATAATCCAAAATGATCGCATATTTAATTTAATATCCTTAAGTTATAAGGATGTAATAAATTCATACAATATTCGCAGAAGCAGGGGACACAAGTTAACGTCGTCCCTGTTTTATTGCAGCACATGCACACGAGTGATGCCTCTTTTGCCTGCGTGGAGGTCACTTTATAGAAGCACACCAAGACATACAAAAAAATGTAATCTTTTTTCTAACTAACCTTCTTACAGTTGTACTTTTTCATAGTTTGATAGAGATTGATGGTGCCGATTAAGTTATATTCAAAATACCGAAGGGGATTTTGAACACTTTCTCCAACAGCTTTTAGACCCGCAAAGTGGATCACCGCATCAAATCTGTTTCATCATGATCCCCAGTTACAAAATCACGGAAAATCAACTATTCTCTCTGTAAAATCTGTGTTTCTTTCGACATAAAAAAAATGACATGCATGGTTATAAATGCTCAAGTAACTGAATAGTATATAAAACAAGTAATCCACACGTACTTGGTTTTGGAAAACAGTTTCTCCAAGTCACCTATATTCCTGAGATCACCCTGAAATCAGGTCAACAAATAAGATCAAACCGGACGGTAATGCAGGCTTATGACTGGGGAGAAAGGATTGAAGATTTTAATGTTATTGGTCTGAAATCATACTTGAACGAAGTCGAGGTTCTTAGAAGAGTCGGGACCGACCAAACCCCGAACCCGGTGGACGGCTTCCATGACGGAATTGTCAAGGTTATCGATGATGGTAACGTTAAAGCCACCTTTGAGAAGCTGAACAACGGTGTGAGAACCGATGAAGCCGGCCCCTCCGGTGACGAGTATCGTTTTCGGCGGCGAAGCCATGACGGAAAACACAGAAACAGTAATGGGGAAGGAGAGGAAGAGTGAGAATATATTTATGTTATATATATATGAAGAGGAGTTGAAGAAGACGAAGGAACAGATTGAGGATTCTAAATTGGGATATGGCAAAAGGCATGGAGTGATAGTCTCCGACTATTACTGAGGTTTCCATGTTTAGTTCCTTTTAAGATGTTTACTTTGATTTAGTAATATGATTCGTTAGTTTGAATCCCAGTAATCCCAATCCGTCAAAATTCATTGCTGTGTACCAAACAAAGCCATGGTGGTCGTTTCCTTGTTCTGTGTTTGCGCGTTTCTCGTTTTCTAGCTAGCATCACAATCTTCAACCCACTGCACCATATTCTTGTGCTTAATTGCATTCAGTTGGATCAGATATCTAACTTTTTTGTTTTTTCCTGTTTGGTATTAGATATTCAGTTACAAAGCATCGAGTCCTCTTGAAATTCATAATTTCTTACGTAAATTTTTTCAATATCCCTCTTTATTTATTGGATTTATAAGTCCAATTGCCATTCTTTCATGGGCCTTTACAGAACCCGGCCTTACTCCCTTTCCTAAGGAGGAAAAACCCTACTTTGCTATCTAATGAATTGAGTCTAGTAAAAATGATTAATTTATCACAACATAATAAGCTAAGGTTTGAATTTCCAACTATTTAATATCGGATAATATTTTAAGCAGTATTGTATCCCATAAGAGAATAAATGTGCTTAGAGGGGAAAAAACTCCTACTTCATTGGTATCGGTTTTGTTTCTTTTTTATTTTTTACGGGAGTAAGGGTCAGAAGTGCAAATTAATGTCATTGAAGGACTGTCAAAATTAAAAGATGAGAAGAAAGAGCCAAGTGTCCTTAAGCGGTGGCTAGAATTTAAACAGAAATTTTCTTAAACAACCTCAACCTCTAGTCACAATCAATCGATTTATTACTTGTCTTGTCAAACCGGCTTTCCAAATTTTGAGATGAAATATTCAAAATTAAACGAGTCCCAGAATTTGATACTTCTCTTTCTCTTCCCAAATTCATAGCATAATTGATGAAGAGTAACTTAATTGTCGGGCAAAAAAGATGAGGGGTGATTCGTAAAACATTGGAGGGAGAACCTGCACAGACAATTATTTACAAGTCCTGAATATTTGCAATTGACAGTTCATTCTTCCCTATAAGATAGGATATTAAAAATCAACTTGTACAATTATTTGAGAGTTTATCGATAATTTGACATTTGTCTTCCTAAACTGATGACATTTCGTACAGTAATTTATAATTGACGTTTCAATTTTTAAGACGAAAAACATTGAAAAATACCTTGTCACAATTTCTTGCAAATTCTGATTGCAATTACTACTCCCTCCGTTCCTTATTATAAGAGACGAATACCGATTTCGTTGATCAAAAAAATAATTAAATTAGTTAAGAACAATCAATGTGTAAAAGTATAATTTTTTTCCAAAACTGTCCTCATTAATAAGGAGAGAGAGCATGAGAGAGAACAATTAAATTATTAAAAGAAAGAGAAGTGGGAGGGAGAGAGAGTGTAAGTTGAGACAATAAATATAGGTAAAATAGGAAATCAACACAAAAAGTAGAGATAACTTTAAGTGTCTCTTATATATAGAAACATGCCATAAGCATCAATGTCTCTTATAATAAGAAACGGAGGGAGTAGTACAAGCCAGGTCTGGGGAAGCAAGAAAAGAAGAAAAACAGATGAAAACAAGAAATAGAAGGAAAAGTAAGGAGAAATCAGAAATGGCAGAAAATGAGGAATATAATGTATTAGCTCGCGCGAATGCAACTTTTCCCCAGTTGAACCTAACTCATATAAATAAATAAATATATTCCATTGAAAAAAGAGACTTTTCTAATTTCTGGTTTACACGGCATCCCGTATTTCTAATTGAGGAGGTGTTGACAAAACAGAAGAAGCTTTTATTTCTAGATGAGATTTTTTGTTTTGGTCAAAAGACGATAATTAATTAACCACAAGATCATCGTATGCTTGGAGTCAAATAAACCTAACAAGATGTAACTTCCGTCTATTGACTATTGAGCAATGAGCACTAACTCCTTTCCCATCACAGTATTACATCATATTTCCTCCCATATTACTATATCTTGATCCCATCAAACTTCCTGTATGTTCTGATGATGATTCGGTCTCAATCCAAAACTAGGTGCTTTCCTTTAGCTTTCGTCCCTCGGTTTTTCTCCCTCACACCCCACCCAAAAAGGGGGCCAAAAAAAAAAACCTAGAGAGAAATTTAAAATTTGTAACATCTAGAGGACGTGCATGAAAATCAGCATTCAAACAGGTTCCTATGGATATTGTGCCTTTTCTTGTAATCTTTTAAGAAACTTCACGTATTTATTCCTCACTGTGATGCAAAAGCTCCCACTGCGTGTTTCTTATTGTGTTTTGCTTTGAATCTTTTTCATGTAACTTTCGAGTCTATGATCGATACGTCCCCAAACTCTTGTCTCCCAATTTCAAAGACAGATTTCTTGCTCCCCCTTGGAACCAATTATTTTTCAAACATATGGATTCCTTGCAACCGAGGTTCAACTAAATGAGAAAAGAAAACTCAACCTTAACATGCTGCCTCCAATCACGCCCCAATCCACGTGGAGCTGCACATCTAATTAAATACAATCTGATCCATTTTTTCAAACTAGCTATCTATGTGATATTTATCTAGAAAAACGAGGAAATCTCAACAAAAAACTGGCCTTGCTTGTTTACATTAAATGCAAGTTTTAGAGTCGATATCCAAATTGGACTGGCAATATCTTTATATCATTTGAATTTTCAAAGGCAATTAACTTGTCCTCTATTCCGTCTATTCCTGACATCATCGTCCAGATTTTCAAACACAGCACTTCTTGCTTTGCGTTATATAAACACCGTCGTTGTTATCCTTTCTCTTCACAAAAAATGGCGTTCATCAAATCCTTTCCTGTCTTCTCCTTCCTTCTAGCTCTTGCCTTCTCTTTCACCCACGCCGCCAGGTTTGATGTCACCAACAAATGCCCCTACACCGTGTGGGCGGCAGCCGTGCCTGGTGGTGGCAGACAGCTGAACACCGGCCAGACATGGAGCTTTGACGTGGCTGCCGGCACCACCGGGGCTCGCATATGGGCCCGAACTAACTGCAACTTTGATGGGTCGGGTCGTGGACACTGTGAAACTGGTGATTGTGGAGGTTTGCTCGAATGCAAAGCCTACGGCTCGCCGCCGGACACACTTGCAGAATTTGCCCTTAACCAATACAATAATTTGGACTTCTATGATATCTCATTGGTTGACGGTTTCAATGTTCCCATGGACTTCAGCCCGACATCTAATGGGTGCAATCGTGCCATCCGATGTACTGCCGACATCATCGGACAGTGCCCTAGCCAGTTGAAAACTCAAGGCGGTTGTAACAATCCCTGCACTGTGTTCAAGACAGATCAATACTGTTGCAACTCTGGAAGCTGTGGACCCACTGATTACTCTAAATTCTTTAAGGATAGGTGCCCTGATGCTTATAGCTATCCTAAGGATGATGCTACCAGCACTTTCACTTGCCCAGGAGGAACCAACTACAGTGTTGTTTTTTGCCCTTGAATCAATCAGTGCTACCTAGTTTTCTTGTTCTCCAATAACTTGAAATAAAGGACTTCGTAACGAGACGTGTGTAATTGTCTTTATTATAATTATAATAATAAATTCTCAACCTATATAATTGTCATATTCTTTTTGTCTTCTTATCCGTTATCCCCTTCAAAGATATAACATCATAAGTCTGAATCAATTATTTTTTAATGATTCAATTTTGAGCAAATTTTTATCTAAATTTCCAGTTGATCGTTGTTGCATATGCAGGAGTCAGCTAGTTATAATGTATTGAACAATATTACCTTGAGAAAATAAGTGAGAATTGCTAATCAGCCCAGTCCAACGTCAACCTCTGATGACGTGTTTTTAACTTGAAAATGGAGACAATTGTTTATTGTTTCTCTTTTTTGGGTGGGTCAGCTTTCTTAACAGCATAATTGTATTCACTAATCATGATGTGAAGGCCACTTAACGAAGATAGTGCGTTAATAATCATGACTAATCTTTTGTCGTCCGTTGAGAAAATCTTTATTAGTAGTCTTAAGTTCATCTAAATAGATATGTGGACGTAAACGAGAGAGGAAATAGGTTGTATGATCCAAGATTCGTGTCCAAAACGAGTATAGAAGAACTCTAAAACCGAGAGATTTCCGGCGTTTTGTGTTTGCACTCAAGGAATTCTCAATACCTTTATTATTACTTGGATTTTTGGAGATGAATACGAACGATTGATAGGGAAAACTCTTTTTGGGAAAAAAATACAGAACAGATAGCAAAAACAGATTATTTTTTTGGTTACAGCAAAAACAGAATTTTTGCCTGAAGATGAACTGCCCAAAAAGGTGATTGAATTAAAGCCCAAATACGGCCCACAAGGCTCAATCATATGACAGAGTGGATTGTAAAAGACGCCACGCGGTTCCTTAATCAGGTCCTGATTCTTTTTAACGATGACTTGACTGTATAAGACCGCCCGGATCGTCATGCGATTTCGGTATTAAATAATAATAATTGGCAACTATAGTTGGCGTTTCTTTTTAAGGGAACGGTTTTGGGCAGGCGAAATAGATCTCTGCGATTCATTCCTCTCGGATTCTCTACTTTTCGATTCATTCTCTTTGCGATCCAATCATCATCGAATAAGATGCCTCACGGAACCCTTGAAGTCCTTCTGGTTAGTGCCAAGAGTCTTGAGAATACCGATTTTCTCAGTGAGTTTCTCTCCATCCGTCCATCCTTCTTCCGCATCCTTTCCTTTTTGTTTCCTAAATTTCATCTCAATATCTTCACATGCTTTTGAACAGACAACATGGATCCCTATGTGATCCTCACCTGTCGCACTCAGGAGCAGAAAAGCAGCGTAGCATCAGGTACGGCATCTTATTTGAATTCAATGACTCAGTGGACCGCCGTCAGTGTTATAACTGGTCGGCCTCAGATCCTAATAGAAACGTCTAGCATGATCGAAAACATATGGTTTGCTAGTGAAATGATCGCCAACATGCTCATTTCCAAACTGTATCAAAGGTCTCTGTTTCTGTTGAATTAGTCAAAACAGAACATGTTAGCACGCATTTTACAGTGGTGATTAAATTGTGAAAGCAGGTAAAGGATCTGATCCGGAGTGGAATGAAACTTTCGTTTTCAACTTGACCGGTGACGTTTCGGAACTCGTATTGAAGATATTGGACAGTGATGCTGGCACGGATGATGATTTCGTAGGAGAAGCAACGTGAGTTTTGCATTTTTTTTTTTTAATTTTTAGCTTTTGATCTTGTTCTTCTGGTTAACATCAAGTCATGGCGTCGTTTAGGGTTCACTGACCTGTAGAATCGTTGAGCATTTCATCCCACTATCGCAGTTCTCTCGAGTCTTGACCTTTATGAAACTCTGCGAGAGATGCATTCCAGCTATTTGACATCTGTTGATGGGGGTGAGGTGGTGCTTGGGTTGAATTATTTCCCCTCGTCAAAAAATGTCCAAATAAATCAGGATTTTTTTAAAAGAAGATGTACAAGATAAAAGAGAGTCTGATGAATCTCCGTGAAAAAGTGAACAGGAAAGTAGGAAGCCGTGGTTATCCTAAAAAAAGATAATTAATTTTTGGTGACGAATAAAAATCAATAGATAATAAAGTGGAGCATAAATATACTTTGTATTGGTATTTTAAAGAGGAGTTTGGCAAATCTCAAAAAACACTTTAAAAAAGTGCTTTTACGATACAGTTTTTTTTTTTTTGCATATTTTCTTTTTATATTATAAAATCACTTCTAAGTAAAACTAATCCAAACAGTTTTTAATTACGGACAAACGAGTCTTAATTAGTTATAAATCAAGACATTAATATATAATTGCTATTATTATTATAACGGAATGTTGCAATCAAACGGCGGATAGTACAAAAGGAGTATTTGGATAATATTGGTTGATGGTATCATAATTTTGTGCGGAGCTCACTTGTGGTGTAGAGACAACTGTGAAGGTGGGGGCAAAAGGTAATAAATGTCATGACGCTAGGTGCCGGACGATGACAATCACAAGGGGTTGAAAAGTATATGTATAATTTACCAGGGGGATGTGATGAATTCCTTTTTTGGGAACGAATCATTGTAATTCCTAAAGTAGTCAAATTGATGATTCTTTCCAGCATCCCGCTAGATGCTTTGTTCACTGAAGGAAGCATCCCACCTACGGCGTACAACGTTGTCAAGGATGAGGAGTATCACGGGGAGATTAAACTCGGCCTCACTTTTACCCCTGAGGTAATTCTCTTTCCTTTAGCTTCCATTTGCTCCACATTTTCCCCCAACAAAATCATGGTAATTATCGGCAACAATTTTCTGCCCTTCTCATTGCATTTAAAACTAAAGTCGAAAAACTCTTCCGTTGGTAACACTGGTTTCTCTCTGTCTCTCTCTCTTCCCCTTTGTTTTTAATCTCAGGCGCGCAGCAGTGAATATGTGGAAGAGGAAAACTTAGGCGGATGGCAGCAATCTAGCAGAGACTTTTAAATACAGGGGTGGCGCGTTTGGAGATCCTAAATCCATTAGTCGCTTAAGGAGCTACATGCTTTGTTTCCAAGATTGCAAATTACGTCCGTGTTTATTGTTCCTCCTTCGTTTGGTTGGATTTTTGTCTTTAGCTGCCTACAACTTTCGTTCTCTGATCATTAATAATAATGGCTACCTTTTATAATACCATGCTTACAAGATCTACGTAGCACAAAAGCATCATGATTCATCTTATCAAACAGCTTTTATCTGTAAACCTGCAGAAAAACTCAAGTGTTGGGACTACCCGCAACTTGAACGACCAAACTTCATTCAGCCACTTAAGTAATAGGATACGCTCCTTAATAAAAAGAATACTTAACTAATCTGAATACATTAAAAAAAATTAGTCTAATTAGTTTATTTATAATAAATGAGTTAATTTCTATTAAGTACTATTCTTAATTATGACTACTATTGGTTGAAAACCTTCTCAACACATGCATTAAAAAGGATTCTTTAAGATCAAAGGTAGTTTTTATTTTATGCTAAAGTATAGATTTGGTCCTTTAAGTTTATATTAAATTTTATTTTAGTCCTTTAAGTTTATAAAGTTTATTTTTAGTCTTTTGATTTTAACACCGTTAAGATGCTTACTCTACAATTAAATGCTGATAAATCAGGCTGAAATTTTAATTACTTAATATAATGATTTTTATATTTTAAAATTAAAATAAAAACAAAAAAGGGTCTTTTCCTCTGTGACAGATCACAATGGCGTTTCCTCCCCTCCAGCCTTCATTTTGATATATCATACACAGCCCTTAATCAGCAACGTCCGAGTTGGCTGTCATAAAGATTGGAAGAGGCCCTACTAATCTCAATCAAGAATCGTCCAAGGGTTGTGGAAGCTGTTTTCAATTATGTTCTAAAGATAACTGATCTTTTTGGTAATTTATGGGCTGTAGTAGATACAAGCATATTTTTATCTGCAATTAGTATGTCATTAGGATTTATATTATGGCATTGGACTTTGTTATCGCTTGAGGTATAAAAAGAAATGATGGTTACTGCAACACGATTGGCCTCCAAAGAGAGATATAGAACTCAAGGGGCTATAAAACAAACGTTATTTTATGATTATTCAACTCCGTTCTAGGCTCAGGAAGACATTCCGCCGCCGTTAAGGAGGAGGAGGAAAAATAAGAAGCTGATGAAGTGTTGGATTAAGGCTGAAAAGAAGAGCTTACGGAGGACATCCAGTAGCGAGAAATGGCAAGAGGGGCAATTAGAGAATGTGGAGGGGTCGCCGTTGTTGCAGAGAAGACTTTTTTGGTCTTTAATTTTAAAATATAAAAATCATTATATTAAATAATTAAAATTTAAACATGTTTTATTGGCATTGAATTGCTGAGTTAGTATTTGTCATTAGTAAAAGTTAATGATATTAAGATTGAAACACTAAAAGCACAATTTATAAAATTAAAGGACTAAGATAAAACTTGATATAAACTAAAAAGAACAAATTTATACTTTAACCTTTATTTGACTTTTTGACCAAAAAACCTTTATTTTATTTTATTTTGTGCCTTCGGTGCGCAAATACGAAATAGGTGGCTGAATCAGTTTACCATCCAATCGGTTTATAATTTCAAATTTCAACATAGACTGAAACGTAATTCAAATCAGTTAGGTTCTAGGCCAAAAAGAAACTAACTACAGATCGAACAGCTGTTGCACTATCATGCGTCCCTGCTTTGTTTAATACATAAAACATTTTTTTTGTGTGGATATACTTAATATATGGAGCTTCAAGACATACAAAATAGAATATCTAGTTGAAACATACCTGTTCAGGAAATAAAAGTCCCTACTATGTTACAAGAACTACATCAAGATGAGCAATGACAATTCATAGATGGCCAACAATGAATCTTAGTTATTCAGGGGCTACACAAACTTCCTTTCTTTCTTGGTTCTTTTTTTTTTTTCCTTTTTTTTTGGGAGGAAGTTACCTTGAAATTTTCCTATTGCAATGAGAATGGTATTTCTGAGGATCAACCTCTGCGCCAAGGCTAGTTTGTGGCTGCTGCTCTGCAATGGACCTCTCCTCCATATTGCAGTAGGATGATATATCACTTTGAGAAAAGCTGGTAGGTCCAAAATCTGGCAACGATGAGTAACTGTCCCTCTGGCCACTCCATATGGCAGTTTCCTCCAAGCATCCTTGAGTTGGTAAATCTTCCTCTATTGTTATGGCACCTGTTAGAGTCTTGAATGCAAATTCCAGACTTGGGTCTGACCAAGAATCCATAAATGGATAACGAAACTGAGCCTCAGGCTTCTCATGGCTCATGATTTCAGTTTCAAGTTGTGGTTGCTCAGATGGAACAGCTTCAACATCAAGAACTTGAGGGATTTTCTTCGGTAGCTCTTCATGGATAACTGTGCTTCCAGTAATTCTTTGATGCAGAAGTTTTGTTGTATTCACGTCTTCCATACAAAGGGGCTCTCCTTCGTTCAAATTCCTAGTTAAATCAGCTTCATCACCACAAGACACCCTATTTTGGCAAAATGTGGAGCCGGTCCTCAATTGAGTTTGTTTAGGCATCGTGAGTTTATCATTTTCAGATTGGTTCAAGTTATCATGACTTCCTTCTCTGGGACTCTTTACCACGCCGTCAAGCAATTCCTTGTCTGTTTGGTCATTGTTATCAGTAGTCATAACTGGCAAAACGTTGGCAGCATCATCCACTGGTAATGTACCTGTTAGGGTCTTGATTGCGAATTCTAGGCAAGGATCTGACCAAAACTGCTCATAGGCTAAGCACGTTTGTGGCTCTGACATCGAACCACCAAGCTTCTGCTGTTGCTCATTGGCAACAGTTTGGTCTTCACATAACAATTCTTCAATAGTTTGAGATTCATATGACTTCACACTCCTGTTTGATGTGTCTTTAAGCACTTCTGTTTTTGAACTGGCACTTGCACGAAGTGTACGCTCAGTTTCTTCCCCATCTGCTAAGCAAAGCTGTGCTTCTGAACTCATCACAGTTTCAAGCTCTTGCTGTTGCTCCGTGGGAATATTTAGGGTTTCAAATAATTTCACACTCTCATTCAATTCATCAACCGTTTGGGTTTCATATAGCTCCTCACTCCTGTCCGATGTTTCTTTAAGTGTTCTTGTTTCCAAGCTGTCAGTTTCAAGCTTCTGCTGCTGATACTCTGGAAAATTTTGGACTTCATATGACGTTTCACTCTTGTTCAATGATTCACCAAGCACATTTGATTTTAACAAATTGTTAGATGCATCAAGAGTAAGCTCTATTTCTTTGCCAGCACCAACTAGCTGAGAAACTCCATTTTTCAAAAACACAGTTGCAGTTGATTTATCTTGGCATGACTTCCTAGTAGCATATTCTACAGCTCTTAAAGCAGGCATTACCTCAGGCTTATGGCCAGCAAGTCTCCTTGACAACCGACGAGGCAATTTAAGCTTTTCCTTGCTCTTCAATTTCTTTGAATTCACCTGCACATTTCTCTCACTGCTGCTTTCTTTAGCACCGTCAAACAACATGGCATCAGTAGCCAGATTAGGTCCATCACCAATCGAATTCTCAACGGGTAACTCGCCAGTAAGAGTCTTCATTGCAAATTCCAAGCATGGGTCAGACCGAGAGTATTGGGAAGCAATGGACTGCTGAGGTTCTGATTTCTCATAATCTATTTCTTCATTTCCATGCTTTTCTGGTTGCTCATGAGTAATGGGTAGAATTTCAGGAGATTTTAAGTTTTTATTTGATGTCTCCCTATTTAATGGCATATTTATATAGGTAGAAGCATTATCTGCACGATCAACAGTCAACCCGCCCTCAGTTTGCCGCAAAGCTGCATTGATTCTACCTTTAGGCCTTCTACTCTTATATTCAGGAGCTCTTTTGCAGACTATCGAGTTGGTCGTCACCTCTGGTTCTAATCCAGCAAGTCGCTTTGAAGCCCGCCGACATGGATTGCAATGATCTTTCCTATCACTATATTTGTTCAAGTTAACATGAATTTCAGAGGTATCACTTTTTCCAATCTGATCGACAGGCAATGTGTCTTCTTTCATGACATTAGCATCAGAAGCCAATCTTTGATCCCTATGAGAAACATCCCTAGCAGGTAATTCACATGTGATGTTCTTCATTTCAACCTTGAGACTTTGTGCACTGGAATCCTGAAACTCAGAACATTCAAGTTCTACCTCTTTGTCATCTATTTTTTCTGTTACTAGCTGGTATGGTTGATCTCTGTAAGCTAGTTCAACATCAGGATTGCTGTTTTTGTTCAGTAACTCTTCACATGGTTTTTGCTTCTGAGATGATTTGTTTTTCAAGTCAACGCCTATAGGGGTCACACTTTTCCTAAAGTTTCTCCTTGAAACTCGACGAGCCGGTTCGTGGGTCACTGTGCTGGTTAACTGGTCAGCTTTGCCAGTGAGTTGTCTCAAATTTTGTTGGGGCACATTCAACTCTTTCTTGTTTTTGGATATGCTTGTGTGAAAAGGGTTCCCTTCATCAGTCTTCTCCACTCCACTCATAAAATAATTCTTCTCATGCACATCATTAGCTGCAGGAATCAAGTAATTTCCAGTTTCAGTACAGAATGTCTTTTCTACTGATTTTAAGGTGGAAACTTTGGCAGTACCATGCTACCTGGATTAGATTGTTTAATTTCAGAATTGTTTTCAGCTGACTCCTTGGGCAAATGCATCTTGCCCACAGAGTCAGAAGTTAAAACAGGAGAAACCATAAATTCGGCAGACACCTTCATATTTTGCCCTTCTTTTGAGCTGCAAGCACCTGACAATTCTAAGACACCGTCAGAAACTTCTTTGCCTGCAGCAGCATGCATGAAATAGAAAGGAATGGGTTTTAGATGCACATGGCATATTTTTCATCACTCTGAGTTAGGATTAACATGTGGCACAGTTAGTCAATTAGCTTTGAAAAAAAAGTGACTTCTGACTTCTCACCGGCAGAAAGCTGCTGTTTGATTGCAGAATGCTTCACTTTCTGTCTTTTGGGGGCAGATGACTCCTATATTAACAAAAGCAAGACAAGAATTCTAAAGTCATTCTTGATGCAATTATCTGTATGAAGAAGTTATATTCATTGGATTATTGCTCAAGCAAGCAGTGTCATATAAATCTCTTGAATTTAGACAGACAAGTCATACCAATAAAAATGGATAGTAAGAGGTATTCTGCAAGGAAGCATGATAAAGTTGACAAGAGAAGGGAGACTTTTTTAAGGAAGTTCCAAACTTCATATGTTTGAATTTGATATGATAAAATAACCAGATAATGGACAAATACAAAAACCAAGTATGTCCACATCCACCCACCCACCTCAACACACACACACACACACACTCTACCCCCTGCACAAGGACTAGCTAGGACTATGCATGCACAATCCATTTTTCAACCACAAGAAAAAGAGACATAACCAAAGTACAGAAAACTCTTTGATATTACTTAAAAACAACGTGATTAGACTTCCAAGGTTGTGCAAAATTACATAACTATCAAGGATACATATTGCACAGTTCTGTGATGGACGACAAGAAGGAAGTGTAAGGCTGTAATTTCATACTAAAATCAAAATGCTAAGTCACAGAAGTTGGAGATGTGGGTACAAACATTGCTTGTAGATTGCTTAGCAGGGCATCCCTTCTTGAAAGTGCAGTTGCTGCCATCTATAGTTTCAAGATACCGTAATACCTCAGGTTTGGAGTAGAATTTGAATCTGTTCAATGGATCACTGAAGCACTGCAATAAGAACAGAGTATGTTATGAGATGCATGGTTAACGGGGAAAAATACTTAATAAAACATCACCAACATGTGAGCAATATCAACTTACAACAAATAAGTAGCAGTGAGAAGTCAAAAAGTTCTAAACAGAGATTAGAAATGTGTTGTGTAATTACTATGTCAGACTCTTAGTAGACTAGCAACTGGGCAAGAGAAAATATGATACTACCACGGAAAAGTGAGGAAATACTTAAGCACATCAATTAAAAAGAGAAGCCTTTAATATGAAAATAAACATAGTATATTATTAGATTATGGTCTCAAATGATGTATTCAAAAACCCAGCCCTAACCAATTTAGGACAAGAACAGATCATGAGTCAGCGACATAAAGGGAGAAAAAAGGTTGCAGTTGTATCATATGCTAAATCAGAAATTAAGTAAGGATCCATCGCTTCTTTATGCATATGTCTGGGTGATCATGCAATGCTTCTGCCATGCATGATATAAGCACTGAGCAGTTAGCTGGAGGTCTTTAAAGAATAGCATATGATTTCCAAAGTAAGACATGATAGAAAGAATGAAGAAAATGGAATAACTAGAATGGCCAGGGATTAACAGCAACACTATCTGATATGCAAATCATAACTTCATAAAATTATCCAATACCTTATATATAGCTCCCTTGTGCACACCACTTTTTCGGGTTTTGAAACCCACGTTCCAGCCATCAGGTAACCATGCAGGATGTTCATTTCCTTTCTTTAAAATCTGAAACTTTCAAGCATCTAATGGTTTAGAAAAGCTGCAGAGCACATATTCATGAAAAACAGATTTCAAAATTTGCACTCACTTGTGAAGATTCTCTCCTTGTGCTCTTTCTGAACAATCTATTGGTTGCTTCAAACTTTTCAAGGTCATTTCTTCCCATTTTCAGCCAACAGGTGATGTTACATAAGAGTAAAATTTCGGCAGTTTCAAAGCTTGTAGAAACTGTAAGGCTTCAAAATTTCTTCCTTATTTCAATAATTTCTGATGATCTATCTTCTCTACTAAATTCGAGCTACCTGCCTTTTATCATTTTACTGATGATAAGACAAGACACGCAATGGCACATATTAGAAATCAATACTCAATCTTAGATCTTCAAGATTTACTGATGACTCATAGAAGGCAATAGAAGATGAAGATTAGCGAAGATTTAATCAAGAATATCCCAATGCACACTGAAGAGATCCAATCACAGTTTTTGGTTGAAATGTGTTACAAGACAAATACCATTAGGGACCGGGATTTGAGGTAATCAATGCAAATGAAAAGGGAAGGAGTAAAAGAGCATTTGGTGATGCCAATTTCCCCCACAAAATCCAAGACAAGCTAAAAAGTAAAAAACTGATTTTTATTCTTTTTTAAAGGTTTCTTTTTCCCCTTTTAATCACCAAAAAAAAAAACCTGAATTCTATTGCAACACACGGATCACCATGTATCAGAGATAATGATTCAAATTATTTTTCTGTATTATTCCACAGCAGAACTGGTACATAAATAGGATCAGATTTCCTCACAACAAATTTGGAAATCTGATTACATTGAATAGAGCTAATGACAGGGAATCCCCATGATGAGGGACCGTGATTCTATGTGATTTAGAAAAGGAAATTTACAGATTTAAGGGATATGATTCTAACGACTAGTACTAGGGATTCAATTCTGACACTCCTCCTTAAGTTGGAGAATAGATATCTAGCATTCCTAGCTTGCTTTGAAACCCTTCAAATTGTACCCTTGCTAGTGGTTTAGTCATTATGTCTGCAATTTGGTTGGAAGACTTTATGCAGGATAGATTTATGATGCTAGCTTTCACTTTCTCTTTGATAAAGTTTCCGTCTATTTCCACATGCTTTGTTCTATCAGGGTAGACAAGGTTCCTAGTCATTTCAATACTTGCTTTGTTGTCACACCAAAGATAAAGAGGTCCTTCATAGGGTATTCTGAGTTCCTTAAGGAGCCTTGTGATCCAGATTCCTTCACATACTCCTAGGGCAATGGCTCTTAATTCCGATTCAGTGCTACTTCTAGATACTACAGACTACTTCTTGCTCCTCCATGTTACCAAGTTCCTCCATAAAATTTAAAGTATTTTGTAGTGGACCTTCTGTGCTCCACAGCTCTCTCATGGTTTGAATCTGTGTATATTTCTATGTTTCTTCTTCTATTCTTCTCAAAGAAGATTCCTTTTCCAGGATTAAGTTTTAGATAACTTAGGATTCTAAGGGCAGCTTCCATGTGCTCTTCTTGGGGTTGGTGCATGAATTGGCTCACCACTCCGACTATGTAGCTTATGTTAGGACGTGTGTGAGTCAAGTAGGTTAGCTTTCCCACCAATCTTTTGTACCTTTCTGAGTCAATTAGAGTACCGTTCGGTTTCACCTCCAAGTTGCATGTAGCTTCCATTGGTGTTTCACTAGGTTTTAATCTAAGCACTCCTGTCTCATGGAGGAGGTCAAGTGTAGACTTCCATGGGATACATTAATCCCTTTCTTGGTTCTTGCCACTTCCATGCCTAGGAAATACCTCATTTGGCCGAGGTCTTTGACTTGAAATTCTACAGCAATGCCTTTTTTAGCTGATCCACTATCTTATCATCATTTCTTGTGATCACAATATCATCAACTAAACAATAAGTACAATCACAACCTTTGTTGTGCTTTACAAATAGTGCGTGGTCTCCTTGTCCTTAAAGATATCCTA
>NW_021632991.1:0-55858 GCF_004799145.2 Neltuma alba
GGAGAAACCTGGTTTCAATTTCAACGCCTACATGCTTGAGAAGGCCAATAAGGTGAACCAGGCCTTGGATGCAGCTATTTCCCTGAGAGAACCCGAGAGGATTCACGAGGCCATGCGGTACTCCCTTCTCGCCGGCGGCAAGCGTGTGCGCCCAATGCTCTGCATCGCCGCCTGCGAACTTGTCGGCGGCCACGAATCAGTGGCCATGCCCTCAGCTTGCGCCGTGGAGATGATTCACACTATGTCGCTGATTCACGACGACTTGCCCTGTATGGATAACGACGATCTGCGGCGAGGGAAACCGACAAATCACAAGGTCTTCGGGGAGGATGTCGCGGTTTTGGCTGGCGATGCCCTTTTGTCTTTCGCCTTCGAGCACATCGCCGTTGCTACCGTGGGCGTGGGGCCGCCGAGGGTAGTTCGCGCCATCGGGGAGTTAGCAAAATCGGTTGGCGCTGAAGGTCTGGTCGCCGGGCAAGTTGTGGATATAGCTTCGGAGGGATTGTCCGATGTGGGGCTGGAGAAGCTAGAATTCATTCATATTCACAAAACGGCAGCGTTATTGGAAGCCGCGGTTGTGCTGGGAGCAGTCGTGGGAGGTGGGTCGGACGAAGAGATTGAGAAATTGAGGAAGTTCGCGAGGTACATCGGGCTGCTGTTTCAGGTTGTGGATGACATTCTCGACGTTACCAAATCGTCGGAGGAACTGGGGAAAACTGCGGGGAAGGACTTGGTGGCTGACAAGACCACGTATCGAAACTTCTGGGGATAGAGAAATCGAGGGAGTTCGCTGAGAAATTGAACAAGGATGCGCAAGATCAGCTTTCTGGGTTTGATCCAGAAAAAGCTGCTCCGTTAATTGCTTTGGCCAATTACATTGCTTACAGGCAGAACTAGGTTGCTCAATTAATTTGTTCTAGTTTTGGATGATTGCAACTTCTGAAATCATAGTTATACATAAGCTCCTGATCTTGTAACGAGGGATGCCTCCAAATAATTCCCTCTTCTCCTCTGTGCTTCAATGTTATTCAATTCAAACTTTGTCCAATTACATTGCGTACAGGAAGAACTTGGTTGCTCAATTAATGTGTTCTAGTTTCGGATGCTTGCAGCTTCTGTAATCATGCATAAGCTCTTAATCCTGTAACGTGGGGGGTTGTCTCCAAATAATCCGCCCAATTAATTTGCTCTAGTTTTGGTGTATCATCTTTTACCCCACTTTCTAGTGACAGTAGGCTTCAGGATATTAAAATGACAAAGATGGAGCAATCAGTTAAATCGAAGCCTGATCGTCAGGCTTTTCGTTGATGTTTCCCTGTCTGATTGATTACTCATTTTCAAAGCCTAGGGCCGGTTTGGTATGGGGGAAGAGTTTTTGATCAAAATGAAAGGGGGAACGGAAGTGAAAGTTCAAGGCACAATTAGCATATACATGAAGTCTTTCATAGTTTCTTATTTTGTGTATTTATATGATCAAATGGCTAAAATATCCTTTGTAAAAATCTGGCCCTGCTCCCACAAACAACCACCGTTACGTTCAAACGAGAACAAAAAGTTAGAGGTGAAAATCCATTCGGAAGCTTTCAAAAATTAGGAATCGCGAAGAGCACTCAGAATGGATTCGATGGTGGAAATCGACCAGCAGCAACCAAGCTGGTGGAGGGTCGGTGCGCAATCAGCAAGACAAGAGTGTGGAAGAGGGAAGGTAGGGGCAACCAAGACATGAAAGTAACTTTGGTTGGGTGAGGTATGAATCCACTACCACTTCCACCGCTTGTAATGGAAGTGACCTGCATGAAGAATTTACTTTCAGTGTATTAAACAGTCAAAAATTCTGATTCCTCTGGCTGTGGACCAAATGGGGCCCAAGAGGATTTGCTGAAGCCTTCAATCTGTTAGCTCATGTTGCATATATAGATTTTTTAATGCAGATTGTGTAATCTGCATCCCCATGATGATGAAAAATGCTATCCAAATGGGGAACTTTGTTCTGTGTGTTCCTATGCATTCATGTTGTGCTTAATTACTATGATCGGACCCCACTAGTGAGTAAGGATTCCTCGTAAAAAGTGATTCCTTGCTCCTCCTAGCGTGCGAAACTTCTGACTCTGAGGTAGCTTTCTTGGAATTTCATTTGGGTTGGTATGGTATATCTGTGACCCAGGGCTTCGCAGTCAAGCAGGGTTTAGGAGACTTCCAATTCAAATGCTCATGTTTGGCTGAGGAATTAGTAATATTGTCCAAGCTTTGGTCAAATGAAATTTAAGGGTTTTCATTGAGACCTCCTCGGCAGCCCTCCAAGGATATAAAATATATATTTTATTTAATACTTCTTTTATCTTTAACATAGGATTTAATTTCAGAATTGATGTTGGTCTTATATGTAAAACCTATTTTATATTTATTAATTTTTTTAAATTAATTCAATTGATATTTTTTCAACAATGATTAAGTAGAGAGGAAGGGAGGACATTAAAAAAAGTGATTATGGCATTTTTTTTAAAAAAAAATAATTAATTTAACTAAAATTTTTAATTTATCTAAATTAATTAATTAGATGTTTTCCTTGTGGTCCCGAATCACAGAAACGAACAACCAATTGATTTGGCCGCTATTTCAACCTCCAGCACCGAGGAGATTGGAACAGTGATGTAGCGAGTGCGATGCAACTTCTTGGGAAAACACGTTTGGCACCCTTATTACTTGTTAGGCCATCCATCCACGGGAACCTCATTGCACCCGGTTTATATATTCTCCCAGTCTTAAATATAAAGTTTTATTTTATCGTATAAATTTATATTATAAAATAAACTTTATATTTAGGATCGGAAGTATTATGGACTGTTATATTTTTTTTGTAAAAGAATACTTAAAATTAAACGTAAATATTGAGGAGTCGATTTTTTTTCCGAATTTTTCAGTATAATTGTGATATGAAACATTATAAAACTTTAAATCGAGAATCTGCATATGGAGATATTGGAGCAAAAAAGCAGTCAGGGCATGTGAAAGGTGAAGAAAATCAACGCAGTCGAATATTATGTCGGAGAGATCACATTTTCAAATTTTACTTTCTTCAATACTACTAGATTTTTCTTTTCTTCTCAAAACTTACTTTGATTGACTGCTGGGTTTGATGGAGGAAAATCATAAGAGGGGAGTGGGGATCGTGGATCGTGGATCGTGGATATGATATTTGAGAATATTGTGTGTGTGTGTGTGTAAACTGGATATAATGTTTGTAAATATGCGATTCCTTACTCCTCTTGTCATGTTACTCCTCCCAGCCATTTATTGGAAACAACTACAATTTTACGTTTCCTCGGTTTATAAGAAATATTGTAAGGTGTCTCAGTTTTCTACATTTTATTTCTTATTTTATTTTTTTAATTATTTATTTTAATACTCAATCTTATTTTTCGAAGCATTATCCATCCATCTCACTGTTACACATTCTTTCTCTTTTATAATTCTCTTTCTCATAAATAATGATATTTTTTAGGAAAAAAATTTATGACTTTTACATATTTATGATTTTTAATAAATTTAACTAACTTTGTGATTTGGCCTAACAGGACAGCGAGAGTACTCTCTCAGATCCTATATATAAGTTTTAAATAACTGAATTAAGTTCAACAAACTAGCAGTTAAAATTAACTAAAAATAATAAATATGTCAGAAATGTATTTTTTCTTCAAATTTGTCCTTATTTATTAAGAGAGTAAATAAGAGACAATAAATAAAAAAATAATGAAAGAGAATATATAGGAGTAATATTAATGAGAGAGTATTAAATTCAGTCAACTAAGAGTAAAATAAGAAAAAAATAATAATAAATGTTCAGATAAACTAAAAAATCAAATTTATATTTTTGACCAGATGTATCTCCAAAAATGAGACTTATATATTTTTATTTGTGAAATCATCATACTGCACAGTGCACAGTTCCTGTTTTGTTCTTGAAGCTTGCTCGCAGCCGCCTCGGGGTCTTGATCAACCCAAGAAAGTCATTAATTGTGTCCAAACTTCCAACGATTCTAACGCGTTAATACTAACTGTGTTTAAAACTCCCTCAACGACTTTTTATAAGACCTGATAACTAAATTATATGCTCCTCTGGTCCTATTTACTGTTAGTATATTTTATACAGACAGAAAAAGACCTTAAAATGTATTAACTCTATATTAAAACAAAACAAATTTTTAATTTATCGATATTTAATACTCTTTTAGTCCTTAATATAAGACTAATTTATCTAATTTGATTAGATTAAGGAAGTTAAGTGAGTTAGTTAATTATAAGAAATGTGACACATTTTTTTTCTAAAACACTGTAACCATCTTTCTTAATACCCTTTCTCTTTCTTCTACTTGATTATGGTTGAGAGAGTATACATAGGGGTAATTTAGAGAAAATTGATAAATATAAGAAATGAGTCTTATATCTAGGATCAAAACTAACCCAATAATTAGATCCTATATTAAGGACTGGAGGAGTATATATACATTTCAAAAGAATAACTACCTATACTTAGTATCAAAAAAAAGAATAACTACCTATACTATAATAAATACAAGACAAAATAGCATATTTATACTGAAAATTTAATAAAGTAACTTATAAATAGAGCAAGAAAATCTTCTCTCTTTACCCTATAAATAAGACAAAAATAGTAGTTTAAAAATAATTAAAATTAATTAAAAATAATAAATATATAAAAATAAGTTTTCTTTTCCCAAACATCCATTATTTATAAGAGACGAATAAGGGAAAAAAGTAGGAAAGAGACTGTAATAAATTTTTAATTAACACAATACATAAAATTAATTAGGGATAAAAATGGTAAAAACACATTAAATATTTAAATAACCACAAGTGAGACAAGGCATTTTTCAAATTTCTGGTTCTCATAAAAAGAACTGAAGTAAATCAATAGAGTTAAATAGATGAGTTAATTATAATAAATATTACATAATCTTTCTAAAATACTTCTATATAATATTATATTACATATCAATTTATAAGATATTAGGTAAATTAGATTGTAAGAAAAATAAAATTAAATAAGTAAATTGAGATACTCCTCCGGTTCTTAATGTAGAACTCAATTGTTGAGTTGATTTTGGTCCTAAATATGAAACTCATTTATCATATTTATCAATTTTCTCTAAATTACCCCTATGGTCACTCCTTCAACCATAATCAAGTAGAAGAGGAAGACGGGGTATTAAGAAAGATGATTATGATATTTTAGGAAAAATGTGTCACAGTTCTTATAATTAACTAACTTACCTAACTTCCTTAATCTAATCAAATTAGTTAAATGGGTCTTATATTAAGGACCGAAGAGTATTATATTTAGTTTCAAATTCAATTTTTAACCAGCTTCTATATTAAAAATCAGAAATCGTAAGAACCAGAGCTATTTATTAATTATTAACAAGATAATTTATTATTTGAACTCCATTTAAATTGCAACATTCTTCACATATTGATATTGTTGGAAGGGGCTAAATGCTCGAGTTATCACTTGTTAAATAACTGCTGTACAAAACTTCAAAAACATATCAGACGTCAAAACTTATTTTCCCCCCAAAGTAAAAAAGGTAATTAAGTAATTACAAGATGTGAGATCTGAGATCTCAAGGCTTTAGATTTTTTTTTTCCTGTCATTAGAAAGGGAAAATTACACTCAGATTCCACAGAGCACAATTAATATAAAAAAGATCCCTCAAAATCGTGAAATGATTCTGAAATCCCCAGGGACCTGTGTGTAATAAATTCTAATTCTGAAATTATCTACTTACCCCTGTTAATTTTATTACAGCAATTCGTTTACAATCTCAACAGTGGCTGTTAACAACCCGAGAAGACGTGATTGACAACCTCGGCAGTGCTCATGACAACTCACTCTGTGGAATGCCAGGGGCGTTGTTGAGGTTGTTAACCACCTCTTATCGGGTTGTTAACAGCTACTGTTGAAATTGTAAATAGGTTCTAATTTTATTGCAGCAATTCGTTTACAATCTCAACAGTGGCTGTTAACAACCCGAGAAGACGTGATTGACAACCTTGGCAGTGCTCATGACAACTCACTCTGTGGAATGCCAGGGGCGTTGTTGAGGTTGTTAACCACCTCTTCTCGGGTTGTTAACAGCCACTGTTGAGGTTGTAAATAGGTTTAAATTAACAGGGGTAACTACGTAATTTCACAATTAGAATTAATTACACACAGGTCCCTGGGACTTCAGAATCATTTCGGGATTTTGAGGGACCTTTTTAATATTAATTGTGCTCTGTGGGACCTGAGTGTAATTTTTCCTTAGAAATACAAGGGAAGGTTTGGGCCGAATACCCGATTGGCCCGGCTAAGCAAATACAAATTGGTCCGAAATTGACATCCGGACGGAAACCCAGCCCCCAAATTTCTCAAACCTATGGTAGATGGGTCCGCGCTTGAACTAAAATCAAAGATCACGTGCATGACGTTAGAAAATTTTGTTTTGCTGATTTATTTTGTTTTGGGTTTTTATACAATTGTTTGTTGTTTGCTTTGGCCAACAACATTATTTATTGAAAAAATTGTAATGCGGTCCCATTGAAGAGAATTAAATATAAAAACATCCATTGAAATCATCAAATTATTTTGAAGTTCTAAAGGACCTTATTGCAAAAAAAATTTATTTGCTCAATTACTAAATTGTCCTTATCTTTTTTTTAAAAAAAAAAATGCATTGATAACTGAAAATGCAGGTGTTCACAATTTAAAGTATAAAGATTAACAACTATCACGATAGATATTAACAACTCATGCATTATATTTTGTGATGTGTTAAGAAAATGTATTGTTAATACCTATCACGATAATTGTTAATAATTATACTTTAAGTTATTAGTGACTACTCTTTCAGTTATCAATATATACTTAAAAAAAAGATAATTTAGTAATTAAATAAATACAATTTTTTACAATGAGGTCCCTTAGGACTTCAAAATAATTTGATGACTTTAAGGAATCTTTTTGTATTTAATTTCCTTGGGTGGAACCACTTTACAATTTTTCCCTATTTATTTTGCCAGTAGCTGTAGCTTTATGCTTTGCTTGGCTTGGACATGGATAGGAAGAAAAGTTGGGACGATAAAAAAATTTAGAGGAGAGAAAATATTTTTAGAAAAAACTGAAGAGAAAATATTATCATTCCCCTTATTTAGATAGGTAAGTGAAAATAGGTAGGAATAAAAATAAGCAAATATCTAAATAACTAAAATATCATTGTCAAAATATATCATATTTAAAATTAAATCAAATTGAATATTGCAATAAGAAAATTATAATGATATTAGCATCACCAAATAATTTAAAATCAACTTATTTAGTTTACATATATTTTCAAATTATTACATTTTAAAACCAAATTATTTTAAAGAATATTTTTTTAAGATAAAATAAAAAATGAATAATTTTATAAATATAAAAAAAATGAGGAGGAAGAACTCGAAAACAGGGAAAGAAAATGAGACATGGGGCTCACATTATTTTCTCTCCCATTTTTCCTTCCACTCCCATTTTATTTCTTATCCAAGTAAGAAAAAACTAATTACTTATCCTCTTTTCCTCTCTATCTCCTCTCCCTAATTTTCTCTGCATCCAAGTAGGGGTTAAATTTGTTGAACATTCAGCCAATTTATTAAAATGAATAGTTTATTCTCTTTCATTTTGGGTAATGTGCATACAGCATTTTAAAATATTTTTTTCTAGTGCATCTAGCACCTTAAATTATTTTGTAATGCATCCAATATCTAAAAATATTTTTTAAATGCATCTAGCATCTTAAAGTATTTTTTAGTATATCTAATGCTTTAAACTAATTTTTTAGGTGCATCCAGCACTTCAAATTTTTTTTTATACATCCAGCACCAAGGCAAAAAAATATATTTCAGAGTACTGGATGCTCTTAAAAAATAATTAAGTATGTTAGATACATCACAAAATACTTTTAAATACTGGGTATACCTTAAAAAATATTTCAGGGTGCTAGTTATACTTTTGAACTTCAACGATGCTGATTAGCGACCCGAAAATGTGAGGCTGAGAAAGCAAAGAGATGAAGCTAGATGTGCTGTTTGCTTGGCAGAGCTGAGCTAAAGTAATTATAGAATTCATGTCTGACTAATCAGTTTCTTACCGATCCTAAAAACTGAGCACATTGAGGCCATTTAGCTCTTAGGGCCTGTTTGGTTTGAGGGGAGGATAGGGGAAGGAAGGGGAGGTTTTATCCTCACCTTATTTGGTTTGATTAAAAAAGAAGGGAGGGAGGGATATTTAATGATCCCTTGTTTGGTTCAAGAAGGGAAGGGAAGGGATAGTAATAATCAATTTACTATTTTATCCTTACATATTAATTTATATTTTTTATTGATATATTATATAAATTAATTTACATCTTAATTTAAATCATATAATTTAATAAAAATTCAGTCTTATCATGTTAATATGTGCATTAAAAAATTAGTACAGTATTTTTTAATTCTAATTAATATAATAATATATTTGAAATAATCAAATTAACAAACTTTATTTGCTCTAAAAAAATTGAAATTTTATTCTCTTTAGGCTATGTCTTTTTTTCAGCTTTAAAATATATTTAATAAATAATATATTTATAAAAAAATTAATTTTATAATATTATATTTTTTATTTAAATAATGTTTTTTATTTTTATAATAATTTATATTAATTTTTATTATAATATATTTTTTAATTATAATAATTTATATTTTTTATTTTTTACTTAGGATAATATTTTTTATTTAAAATAAATATTATTATAACATATTTTATGGGTAGCTGTGGAATATCAAAAAAATCATAAGTACGTAATGGTCAAAAAATCTAACTCCTCCTTCCAAAAACCTCCAATTTAGAGGGGAGCTAAAATGGGAAGAAGGAGGGAGGGGAGGGGAGGGGACATTTTGGCTTCCCTCCCGTCTAAAATTTTTAACCAAATGAGGGGAGAGGCTCATTTTCCCTTCCCTCCCCTCCAACCAAACACACCCTTAGTGTTATTATAGCTTGGTTGGGAAAGTATGACGAGTTTATTGCCTCAGTTACGACAGAGGGTCGGATCCAGTGTTGATAAAATTGAGTGAATTTCCAAAAGAAACATGTTTGAATAAAGCCTCGATCACTATGATAATACGGAGCTATCTCTGTTATTCACCTCAGATTGTGATAAAATCTCTGTCTTTGGATCATGTGATTTTGGTGGTCACACATGAATGAATGACAGAATGACTCGCTTTTTGGATCCTTGCATTAGTCTGTTTGTGAATTGAGCAAGTGGGAGATGGAAATGTGACCATTATGGACTAATTAACGGTATTGCCAAAGACAATGCAAACTCAAGCGCAAGTTTGAAGAAAGTGGAACCACTCATCTTGGAGCTGTAAATTCAATTCAATTGGATTCCTACTCAATCACAAAACATGCCAGCCGTTGAAGTCGATATCAAAACGGGATTCCTCTTTTGCCTCGTATTACTGGCTCATTGCAATTTTCATATCAGGTGGGCCACTTCATTTCTAGTTATTTTAGATCCATGTTTTGAATTTTTACAATATTTGGCATCTGATCATGGGAATCACACAATCATTCAAATGGTTTAAGAGCTTTGTCTGGCACCGACTGTACAACTTTCGAATAATTTCCTAGTACACCATTTGTCCCGTTTGAGGAAGCGATTCTAATCTGTATTCTCTAAAAGCTATAAATTAATAATGACATCAATAGGAAAGAGATCATAAATCAGATACTTTATCCCCATAAACTGAACCCAGAATCGTAGTTATCAGTTCATCAACCACTAGGTTCAACATGTTATTGCCCAGATTGTAGAACATTAAAGGAAAATGAAGGAATGAACCGAATCCTGGTCTATGAACTGAAAAACAATATTCAGGATTATAAGACTGGGATAGGAATGTTGGTTCACAGTTTCATTGTGTATGTCAACTTTCGCATAAATTATATTGATGATTGAAGCAGGAGTTAGCCCATTATTAGCCACACATATTTTCAAACCGTGTCAGTAAGCTTTTGGCTTGGATATCCTTGCTAAAGCTCATGTAATGGATGAGAGAGGGATGTGTTTTCAAAATTTGAAGGCCGCTATCTGACTTCTGTAATTGTGTTTTTAAAGTAAAGCTATAGATATGTTGCGAAAGAACGAGTAAAATGAATATGCTAGCCATTTTCCAAATTAACAAGGTGCAAGTCCCCATATGACAGTGTACGTCAGTTGAGCTGGTTTTTAAGAAATGGTTTTTGTACTATATACGGGAAACTGGAATGCGAGAGATTTCGCGAGATAATAACATTTTACAGAATGAAGAAATATTACAGCTCTGCACTTCAGACTTGGCAGTATTAAGTGCAAAATGGCGCAAGTGTTTGTGCTACAATCTGAAACAAGAATCTGTTGATTAGAGTTCAGTAGAGTGCACCGCCATTAAGTGCATATAAACTATGCCTCAACTTTCTCTTCAAATCGATTTTATAGGAACACTTTTGTTTAACATAACAAACTCGAGAATGGAGAAGACTAGGCAGGTAAAATGGTATACTCTTTTTTTTTTTTTTCTAGGCATCCTCCTATTAAAGATAATCCTATTTAAGATATAGTTATGTACTAAATATAGGTAGCTCTCCTAATGAGAAACTAACTCTTTCTGATAAATCCAATTCTTTTTATTGCTATATCTTGTTATAAAATGGAGCAAGTATGCATCCAAACACATTACACACATACCAGGCCCTTTTAGATTGGATGGTCATATTCTTGGCCCAATGTTGATACTGCTTTTAGAGTTTTATACCTTTTTTTTTTGGGGGGGGGGGGGAGATCTATACCATAATAATACAATACGTATAATTTGAACTTTGTCGTGTTAATGGGAATCCTTGTCAATCAAGCCATTGTTATATTCGATCCTTTAGCAAACTGATTCTGGAGATAATAATTTATTGCATTTGCAAATTTGCAAAACAGACCCCTACAAAACTCTGCCAGGTCCTTAAAATCATTGTTAAACGTGAGCAGGGGAAAATAATCAAGAACAGAGCATTGCTAATATGAGAACAGATTTCGCATTTAAATATAGTTTGGAGTATCGTATTACCCACGCCACAACTTCTTGTTAGTGGTCACGACATCACGAAGTGACGGGTGCTAGAAATGCTAATGTGAGGCGAAACTTTGAAGATATATAGGGCCACCATATCTCTTATTGTACTTATGGAACAGAGTTCTTCAAAATTAGTGAACATCACTTGACTACAAATATTTTTATTCTGTTCTCTTCTTCTATCCTTCAATCATCAAAAGTATTTTCAGGTACTAACTTGAATCGTACAATCGAATCATCTTTTTGGGCGACATATATAGCGGGTTACCTTTAATCTACCAAAGGGATGTGTTACGTAATCTCTAAAGAGAAAACGAAAGGACTCTTCTATTCCAATAACGTCACGCCGGCAGAAGCGTTGTGCACTTTCAAAGCTTTAAGGAATTAGAAAACACGAGTAACACCAAACTCGTTAACTATGAACACGTCAATTCATAGGGGATTCCTCTACGGCAAGATTAATAAGTTGTTAAATACATACTTTGCTGTAAAGAATAATACTATAAAATTACTCTGGCTCTGTCAAAAACACAGTAGAAATAGAAACTTCCATCCCCTGAATTATTATATCCACAAGTTTATCAACTATTTTATCCTTTTCTTATGTCTGAAACTTCTCAGTTCAAAACATTCAAATTCTTTCTGTTGGTGTAATTGTTGATGAGCACTTGCAGGTAAGTATTCAGCTGCCATTGCGTTGTGATCGGCGAATGAAAGATGAACAGAGACCTAAAATGATAGTCAAACTATGACATATATAAGATTGATTATCGTTAAGGATATCTTATAAATATGTTTAATAGGCTTATGGTATGGTTTTCGTGTTATAAAAGGGGAGGTGTGACATACTAATACGGCGGAGATAACACACATGGCCATTGTTATATAGCAACTTATACTTAATTGTCCCACGTTTATCCTCTGCTTTTGCCGTCTCTAGCGTCGTCATCCACACCCTTGTGGCTGGGTATTATCCTTTAACACGAATAATATACTCTTCCAATAATTGAAAATTCAAAATTATTATATGCAAATATACTTATCTCTTAAAAACTATTTTTTGGGGGTAATATTAATTAAAGATCTTGTTTATTCTCAACGAAAATTTTATTCCTTTCCTCTCATATCCACACCTATCTCTGTGTCTGTTATCTTATCTGTAACGTGTTGTTAGGACATTGATGGATTACGGAGTACCACTTGCTCTGTTTTTAATATTCCGTGAACATATTCTCTGTAACAAGCTGTATACCAAAATTTAGGTTCCTTAAAATATTAATTTTTAATCCATGTCGAAGCAGGATTGATTTTCTTGACAGTTTGATGAACAATCTAGGGATAGCTATAGCACGGGAAGCTTCTGTGATTAGGTCTCTCTGTTTTTTTTTTTTTTTTTCCAAATAAAAGAATAAAACATGCCCCCACCGTTTCCGCGTCTGGGATGTTTCGATGCTGATTCATGTTGGCCGGTGAACAATCATCTTTCCGGCAGGATTGATAAACGCGTACATATTTTAATCCATCATCTAATCTCAATGAGTTGGTCAATTATGTTTAATAAAAACATTTGCATTAATTTCAAAATAGCTCATAATAATCGGATTTGTTTATTTCTTGAGCTTAACGATAAGGCACAAAAAACAAAAAACAGAGGGAACTTGGCGACCTTATATTTTTCTTCCATAAATTACCAAGTAAAAAGCCCTTGCAAGTTGCAATCCACGTGAAGGCCATTATCAAATATTGAGATTTGAGTTTTTTTCTTGAGCTCCCATACTCCCATTTGACTAAATAATAATAATAATAATAATAGCTATTGAAGCCGTTATATAAAGGGGCTTGCCAAAAAAATATATGAAAGTTTTGTTTTGTTTTGTTTTTTTTTTTGGTCATTTCCATCTCGGTCATCTCTTTTGACTAAAATGCCCCATACATCATTAGAACAATGAGCGGACTAGCCCGCAAAGAGCAAAAAGAATTCACGTACCTGTCACGTGCAGATAAAACGCACAATTTCATGCTTGAATAAGACTTTAAAATATGTTAACTACTGCCTCCGGTCATAATTATAAGATTTTATTTATAATCTATAAATAAAGTTTTATAATTAAGATTAGTATTGAGTATTAGTTGAGCCAAACAACTATGACCAAAAAATAGAAAAAATTGCAAATAAAAATCTCCTAATACGTAAATTTATGATTTGAGATCCTCAATTTGAAAAATAGTAAATAAGGACCCGGTCTCACTTTTGTAAATATAAAATTGTGATAAAATATCTGAAATGCCTCTCAGTCAAATGACAAATTGATTATGGGAAATTACAAGTTCACTTTAGCAAATGACAACTTTAGCAGACCAAATCACAACTTGGTTGATGATATGTCAAATGATAAGTTGACTATTGGAAATGACAAGTTCACTTTAGTGAATGACAACTTCAGTGGACCAAATTACAATTTGATTGAGGAGCATTTCAGACATTTCACCTACATTACATATTTACAAAAGTAGAACCCAGTCTTTATTTGCTATTTTTCAAATTTATGATCTCAAATTATAATTTTACATATTAGGAAGTTTTTATTTGTAACTTTTTCAAAAAAATATAGAAGTGGTTGTAAATTGCTGGGAAAAATGAAAAAAGAAGCGGTTGTAAACGTTATGATATTGCGGGCATTGATGACTTTTTGGTTCCTGATACTCATGGATCCTAATTCAAGCTTCACAAGTCAACCATCTAAAGGGTTGTCCTTTTCTTTTCATCCTCCATTCATGAACATAGCTTATTAAGTGCATGATCTTTCACATAACCAAATCTATTAAATACTATCTGTAGTTTTAATATACTACATCCAACCTTTAATATAAAAGTTAGTTGACTAATTTGAATAGATTAAAAAAATTAGTTAAATTAATTATTTATAATAAATAGATATCGTTTTTCCTAAAATATCTTTAAATAATTATTATAAGGATTACTTTGGAAAAAAAATAGATAAATATGATAGACAGAGTAGATATGAGTCTTATATTTAGGATCAAAATAAAATTTAAACGAACTCCTATATTAAGTACCAGAAATAGTAAGACCTATATTAATTAAGGATCTATTCATTTTAAATCATGTACATGGGATACCATTGTATCTCTTAATTTAAGTTTTTAATTATCACGCTGGAAATTAAATATATGAGAAGCATCCCCCATATATTTCTACTTGTATTTAATTATTCTGGTAAAGTTTGTTCGTATTTTTATTTTTATTTATAATAATGTGTATGAAAAAAGTGAAAATTTCAAATACTATCAAACAAGGATATCGAGCTCTAGTTTGGTGCTTTTGTCAGAGTGAGGCATGAGGGAGTGGCAGCCGTCAATTTACGTCAATCCAACTTTAACTTCCTTGCACGGTGTAATTCTAACAAGTGGAACAACTTGCCACTAATATTCACACCTTTCGTCTTTCACGTGCTTAGAAAATAATATGAATTATGCATATATAATAGTGATAGTTTATCTAATTTAGGTGTTTATTACTCGTTAATGAACGCTGTCATCTCAAGCGAGACATTTCTAATTTACACTAAATATATAAATAAAGAGAGAATTGACAAACTTTGAGGCAGGTAAGAAAATGGCAATTAATTACTTTTCTAATCCTATTTCTAGGGCAGTAAGAAGACTTTTTTTAGTCTTATTTAGAAGGCACCGAGAAAATTTTTTATATAGATATAAAATTTTAACATTAATTTATTATTATGTTGGTTTTGTTTATATACGGTTTTATATATATTAAATAGGGATAAAATTAAAAATTTGTCAATTTTAAATGAGAGTTAATGAAATTTAATTTTTTTTTTTAAGTTCATGATGTGAGGAATTTATTTGGGCATTAATTAATAGTCCAAACAAAGCAAAAAAAAAAAAGAAAAGAAGACAAACAGATGTTAGGTGTGCGGAGCGAAGGGAGGCGGATGTGGCGACACGTTTGCGTGGACGCAATCCATGATAAATTAAAAATAATATAGAAGGTTTATTTTGTCCCCGTATTTTCAATTTTGACACATCATTGGGACGTGTTTTTCTGCTAATTATCACGTAATAACTGCACGCAAGCAACCCCCTCTTGCATGTGTGCCAATTTATTCACCAAAATTACATACTTGTTTGAAAAACTGCATATTATAATTATATATTCCATCTATTTGAAGTTATTATTTTCTGTTTTTAATATAAAAACTAGTTTGACATATTTATGTGTTTTTTTAAAGAATCATTATAACAATTGTATATGTTAAATTTTTTTATTAAAAGATATTTTTAGTTATACATGATTAGTAAGGACATTTTATAGAAAATAATACATATTTATTATAAATAATTAGTTTAACAAACTTACAAAATAGTTTTTATATTAAAGCCGGAGATAGTATAAGACGTTCTTTTAAAAAAAGTTTTATGTTTCAAAATTACTTGTAAAGGAAAAGCTAACTATGCGAAATAAACATTTTATTATTAGAATTAGAGAACGGCAAAAATAGAAACAAAATTGGGGGGGGTTGGCTAAGTTTTTTTTTTTTAATGAATGTGTATTAAATAAAAATGCTTTAAAAGGGAGCTCTATTAATATAATTCATAAAACCAACATCATTTCCCTCGCAAGGTTTGGGACGAACCATTTACTGATAACTTTTAGGGGGGGGGGGAAAAGAATAAAAAGATGAACCATGTAATCTTTTCGAATGAATTGGCTTTTAACAAGATTCATTCATGGATGGATACACAGATAGAGATAATTTTAAGAATTAAATAACATAAAATTATGTCCTGAACAAAAGCTTTTAATTTGCAAATTTGACTTTGTTTCTGGCCCAAAAAAAAATAAACTTTTTGTGGTTGAAGTAAGCTTTAAATTACGTCAATGGAATTTTCTAGATTACAAATGATATTCAGATGACATTTGGTATGCAAGGCTTTTTAGTCGTCACAATTGGTTCGTAAAGCACCCGAGTAATTACTAATTAGGTGGGTTCCCCATTCATCATACAATTTGTGAACATTAATCTTTCATTTATTTCTTTCATGTATTTGAAGAAACAATTATATATATATGATATATTTATTTTAATTAATCGTGATGCAGTAATTGGGATGCTGACCGTACACAATGGTTGAAAAGGCAAAGTCAGCAGCAGCAGTGCATTGCTCAATCTCCTCCCCCAGTTCGACCCAATCTCATATTTATTCATATGCATTTTTTAAAGATTTTCAAATTGAATTCACACGGTTCCTACGGATCCAGTCTTCAATCTTCACCCAACCACGTGTACGGCCATCCTTCATTTTCCTCGCGAAACCCACCCCCCAACCTTTTTCCCTTGATTTTCTCGCGCCTCACGAGATCTCGCCCTCCTTCTTCCATAATCCTTCAAAGTCCGAATGTATCCTACAGGGTCCAGATATATTTATTCCGCCAGTGACAAGTAGGATGGAATATGAGTAAACAATAAACATTTACATTTTCTGCTCCGTCAAAAGGGCCCTTAATAAGTAACTTGGATTAGATGTCCCTGGATATTTCACATATTGAAGGCTCATGAGAGTTTCGGGATTTTTACCAAAATGCTATGAACAGTAAAATAAAATACCAAAATGCTACGGCACGAAAAGATATTACCAAAATGCTACACTTGAAATTCATCACCAGGAGATGAATTTATAAATTTCATCTCGCCCAAAACAAGCTCTTCAATAAAGTGGGAAAATTTGCAAATTCATCTGGTAGAGATGAATTTGTAAAGTTCATCTTTGAGTGATAAACTTCAGAAAAAGTATTTTTGTCTTTTTCTCCCCATTTCCATGCGTATAAGCATCCTTTCCCGTACGAATCTCTCAGAGCCACTTTTGTCTAAGTCAAAAAAGCAATTGAACTCTTTGCATGCGTCTGAAACTGAGAAGAATATTAAGTCATCTCATCTCCCTTGCCCATGAAGCTACAGTAGCATCGTGGCTTGCTATATATTTTGCATCTCCTCTTATGCCCATGAATGCGTCTGAATCGTCCGAGCTTTACTTATATATTTTGCATCTCCTCTTATGCCAGTAGCCCATGAATGCCTCTGAGTCCTCCGCATGTTGAGCTTGTGTTCCCACTTCATGTATTCAGACTTCTCTCTTCTCTCTCATCATCTTACTCTCTCGTTTTATTAGTTGCTCCAGCCTCCTCCGTTCCTTTGCTGTCTTGTTTCTCTACTCTCACTTCTAAACATTCGACACATACTTTTACTACTGCTGAGGGTATGTTATTTCTCTTGTGTATTTTTTATTTTGTCATTATAATATTTAATTTGATTTTCTTCTTTATTTTTTTATTTGATAAACTATTATTTTAAATCTCCAGGTGCTAAGTGGTGGGTTGAACAATTTCAAAAATCTATACTCTTAGGCGCCTCTTATTTTGCTGGTAAGAATCCTCTATTGTATAGTTTTAAGATCTCAAGATTTTGTTTTGATCTTTATTACCCATTTAGTCCTATTTATAAGGCACTTTTAGTATATTTCACACAGATTAAAAAACCGTTAAAATAATTTCACATCCACTATCTCATAATTTGATTATAAAAGTAACACTAATCAAGCACAAAAATGTATATTTTCATCAAGTATTTTTTTTTTCAAGAGTCAGATCTGTTATGCATGAAAAGAATTAATGGCATGGGAAAAAAAAGAGAGTAGAAGAGGTTAATAACAAAAGGAATGAGTAGGGGATAGTGGAAAGGATGAATAGAGAGAGAGAAGAAGTGGAACATGCGGGAATAATAGCATAAGAAGAAGACAAAATTGAAGGACCTTTAGCACTGGATAAAGGAGTAAAGAAAATGTACCAATTGTGTAAATAACTTAATAAGGATAATTATGTATGTTTGTATTAAAAATTATATCAAGTGCCTTATATATAGGATCAAAATTTACACTCTCTCTGTCTTATAAATAAAACTAGAGGAGTATCTTTTACGTATATGATTTTTTTAAATGAATATATAAGAAAAAAATTCATAGCTTTAACTTTTTTTTCCCATATTATTCCTTATTTGCTATCAATTTTAATAATTTTTTTGTTTTACTCGATCTTGATAGGTGTGTATTAAAGTAACTAACAATTAAAAAATTATTAAAATAAATGAAAAATTTTAGATATAAAAATAAATCTGAATAATTTTATTCATTTAATTATTTATTGTTTTAAAAAACCAAGGTTAAGAGAAATAATTATAAAAATTTAAATTGTATTTAATGAAATCAAGTAAAATATGTTTATTTACATTTAAACATATTTATAAAATATATATATGGGGTAAAACAATTTATAAAATTAAAAGTAACAAAAGAGATGTTTGAAAACAAGAGAAAATTTCAATTAGAATAGAATAAAGACAGATAAAATTTAACTATTCGCTAAGGGTGTTCATGTAAATGAATAATTTCATTTCATTGTGTTTAAATATGTAAGATATTTTAGCTTAATAATAAATGATTTTGATTTGATTTCAATAAATTTTGTTATTATTGATAAGAAAAAGATTATAAATTTTTTTAGTACAAGTTAAGGAGATTATAAAAAAGATCTATTCAATGGAAGCATCATAAGAAAAAATTGTAGGGATTTAGTTAAGGGTACTTTAATATTTTTAAATTTATATTTTAGTATTTGGTCCTTATAAATAATTATAATTTTTAAGATCCTTCTCAATAAATATTATTTTTCTAGGTCCTTCCCCCTAATTTTTTCTTAAAATAATATAATTTTTACCTATTTACTAAATATTTTGGATAAAATAATGAGAATAAAATATAATATAAAAGTAAATTTTTATTGATAAGAAAATAGGTGGCAATATTTTGTTAAACCTTTTTCATTAATAAAAATGAATATCATAAAAAATTTAATTTTTAAGAATCTATAGTATACACAGATTTGATATTACTTTTAAAACTATTAGAAATTTAATTAAAAGGTACAGAATGAATCAAAATAGAATTATAATACATACATATATATATATGAATATTTTTTTTAGCACTAGACTTAAACCTATACGAACTATGCATAGGAAACGATGATTTCTGAGTCTTTCTATTTTCAAAGTTTTGTCTTCTCCCAGTTGTACTTAATTAATGATTATAATGCAATATTTAGGAAATAGAATGGATCATAGAAAGGAGTTCATATATATATATATATATATTTGCAAATGGACGAATTTATAATGGCCAAGCCGGTACAATATTTGAGTCCAACAACGTGAAAATAATCAAAGTTGATGAAAATATTACATTGGACAAATTGAAGCAAGTTATTGGACAAAAGTTACGACTTCCTCCCAGTCAAATGGTGACAAATCTAGTATATAGATATCCTACATGCATAAATCCACCACAATACCAAGCATGCAATTTGGAGGATGATGCAGATATAAAAGAAATGTGGCAAGTCAGAAGAAGATTTTCAACTCAATTGACATGTGCAGAATTGTATGCCAACATATGTAATTTTTTAGATTATGGTCATGTAGAATCACAACCAATGGATGATTGTGTAGGAAATACACTCCTGTTAAGTAGCAATGAGGTGAACATTATGGAACAAGGGTCCATGTTCAGCAATGACATGGAAAATTTTCAACCATTTGAACCACCCATAGATGGTGGCAACAATGGACCATCATGCTCTCTTCCTCAAATAGAAGACATTGTGGATGAATTTGAGGATGAAGATGAATATGATTCATATTTAGATGCTAGTAGTGGGAGTGATAATGATGACAACGATAATGAATATGATGATATGAACGAGCAGAATGAGCTTGCAACTGCTTTCTTATTGCAAATTCACGTCGAGTCAGCTAGAGCTCCTGAGTTTAGTGAATTAGATAATATTCTAAATGTTGGGGATAATGAAGAATTATATATTGGAAAAATGTTTAGCAATGTCCGTGTTCTAAGACGTGCAGTGAAGTTATACTCTGTTCGAGTTCATCATACATTTAGGGTTCACTATTCATGTAAAAAATATGAAGAATATCGTTGTATTAATTATGGACAAAATTGCAATTGGAGAGTAAGGGCTTGCAAGAAAGAAAGCAGAAACTTTTGGGAGATCACGAAATATGGGGGCCCTCACATATGCTTGAGTACATCATTAACTCTAGACCATCCAAAATTAGATGCTGATGTTATATCCTCTTGTATTGTGGTAATGGTAACTGACAAGCCAGATGTGAAAGTGTCACAAATTATTGAAAGGATGCAATCCATATTTGGTTACACTGTATCATATAGAAAAGCATGGAAAGCAAAACAGTTAGCAGTTGCGATTGCTTTTGGGAATTGGGAGATCTCATATTCCTTACTCCCGAAGTGGTTAGCCGCAGTTCAACACTTCATGCCTGGATCATGCATACATTTTTCAAATAAACAATGCCCTGAAGTTAGTACAAATGATCAACCAGTTGAAATGTTTCATCGTGTTTTTTGGGCATTCAAGCCATGCATAGATGCATTTCCTCACCTCAAGCCTATTGTACAAGTTGATGGAACATTCTTATATGGAAAATACAAGGGCACGTTGCTCATTATAGTGAAATTTGAAATTGTTTCTTAAAAGATGAATTTTTTATATTGATTTCTAGAAGATGAACTTCCATTACAAGTATGATGAAAGATATCGAATAAATTATTCTTTTGTGGATGAATTTTGGAAATTTTTCACTTGAAAATGAATTTCGCATATAACATTTTAGTAAATCTTCTTAAAGTATAACATTTTGATAAAATTTTTTTACTGTTTATAGGTCAACAGTAAAAAAGCTTGCATTCTTGGGAAGGATGATTGAGACGTATGGGTAAGGCAAAATTTTTTTTTTTTTAAATGTGTTATCAGTCTTGGGAAGAATGTATCATTTTAAAAATTTCTTTTTAATTTTAAAAAAATATTCAGATATTCATATGGAATGGAGGCAGAAGAGGACAGAATGGCTTAGGGCTCTTAAAATTAATCTATCAAAGATGAACTTCTAAAATTCATCTCCACTAGATGAATTTGCAAATTTTCCCACTTTATTGAAGAACTCGTTTTGGGTAAGATAAAGTTTATAAATTCATCTTTTGGTGATGAATTTCAAGTGTAGCATTTCGGTAATATCTTTCCGCGCTGTAGCATTTTGGTATTTTATTTTACTGTTTATAGCATGTGGGTAAAAAAGCCCGAGAGTTTCTAGCTCCTATAACTTGATTATTCACTGGGTTAGTTATTATTTATAAACTACTACTTTCGCTACTAAATATAATAACTAGTTAACTAATTTGATATAATAACTAGTTAAGTAATTTAAATAGATTAAAAAAAATAAGTTAAGTTTTTTTGTAATAAATAATTTTTTTTCCTAAAATATTCTTACTAATCAAATTTATTGACTAGAAATATTATTATTAAAATGACTATTTAAAAAAATTGATAAATATGATAAAAAAATAAATTGACATATTATATTTAAAATTAAAATAAAAATTAAACGAGATCTTATATTAATGACTGGAGGTAGTACTTATTAATAAGATTTGCATATTAATATGGAAAATCGATATTATGATTTTTTTTTTGGCCAACCGATCTTATGAATCTGACCCTTCCTTACTAATTAAATTTTTTTGAGATTGTTCCTAGTTTTCTTTTCATTACATCAATAATCAATAAGATTTTTCAAATCTAAACATCCAACAGCATTTTACTTTATTTATCTTTATTATATCCGAATTAGTTTAAATTCCCGCGTCCCTATCCCGACAATTTTGCGTTTCGGTCTCGATTTCTCGCATCAGTTTCTCATGAGGTCATCGTCATCTCTTTTAGCTTTCCCATTCTCTTGAGGGGCAAAAAAAGAAAAAAATTCCAGCGTTATGGGGCAACTATATAAGATGACTCCCAGTCCCATCCTTATCTCCAAGCAATTCAAATTCCGTTTGACGGCCCTGTAACTTCAGAAATCTCGTTTTCTTCCTCTTTTGTAAATCAATGGCGTTTAGGAGATCCCTTGCTCAACGCTTACTCAAATTTACCAAATTCTCTTCGCCGGCTCCTGCCAATGGCCGTTTGTCTTCTTCCTCTGTTCATCCTCGAATACCCACGAGCCCCAGCAATCCTGACATTGCTCCGGATCCGGGAGATAAAGGCATCTTCCTTCGTTTCTTGCACAAGCGGTCGCTGTTTCAGCCGGAGCGCCGATCGCCATTGCTGGGGGATGGCGTTGTTGATCAGCTCAAGGCTATTAGCGCTGCTGGAAATCGCATTCGATTGGACGGTTTGGTTCCTCCGCCGGAGAATGCGAATATGGCTGTTGGGGATGCGAGGAAACTGTTGAGGGCTGCGCAGCTGGAGTTGGTGAAATCGAAGCTGCGGGAGATCCAGGAGAGCTGCATACCGTATTCGGAGTTTCTTCAGATCTGCGCCGAATATTGCTCGGATGAGGATCAAGCCAAACGAACGGCTAAGATGCTTGATGATTCTGCTGCTGTAATTGTCTTGGGAGATGTCGTGTTTCTGAGGCCGGAAGAGGTGAATACCTATCCCCCTCTTGTCTTTTTATTTTTCTTGAAGTTTTATTCAATTGCCCCCATGTTATTTTGCTCCTTGTTCTGTTGGGTTAGTTTTCTGGGTTTCTCAGAGGGTCATGGTGGAGATCACAGATATGTTTCACATACTTTCCATTTATTATTCACCCCATTCATTTGGAGACTACCGAAAACTGATAAGCTTTTCCGGTGACTTTTGTTTTTTCGACAGGAAATTGAAAGTTTGTTGTTTCGCCAGTTCTAAAACGTGTAAAGGATTCCACGTTTCAGATGGTAAATTAGGGCTTCCCAAGGACCGAGAAAGCCCTCATTCTTCCTTTCATCACAAAAATCCTTTCACTTTACCTAAGGGAATTAACTAATTAACTAATGAGATTTTTTTTCCTAAAAATAGTATTAGGGTTATATTATGTGGGAGGGGCTATGGGTTACTGTATTGAGAATTTGAGATCATTTCATTAGGAAAAACGTGAAGTAAATAAAATAAATTTTTTAAAAAACAAAGTAAGTGGGATAAATTTGTGATGTCGAATTAAGTGTGCCGGCCATCCTTTCCCACCCCTAATTTCTCTCATGGGAAGGGAGGAAGCGAGGAGGCTGGATTTAATGTGAATCCGACCTCATCACTTCCTGTGCTCGTACTGGATGGCAAATCGGCCTCATTTTTTTCGTTCACCAGAGATTTCTCTTATTTTTTCTTGTGGATGAATTAATGGGATTCCCCCCATTAGTTATTTGAGGAATAACTTGAAGTAAGAAGAATAATTTTCACCGCAATGAAAAAGAAGTAAATGGAATGAATTTGTAGATTGGGATAAAGAATGGCTTTATGCAGGCTATCCTTGCGGGGCATTGGTTTCGTGCAGGAGAGAAAGGGGTGATATTGCGAGAAATTTATTATTGTAGATCTCACCTCACCTCTTTATTTCTCTCTTGTCCGCACGAGATCCTCGTGTATTAGGGAAAACCATTCAATTCAAATATTTACCCAAAAACCCATTCATATCTGGATCCCCACCCCGTTCATTTCAGGCAACGCACCAGGAAACTTCAAATTTAGACTAACATTGATGTGAAACATGTAAAATGCTCATTCGAGTTGCTTCGGCGCTGCTTCTTTTAATTTTATTTTTCAAATTTTAAATGATCGAAGGGAAAAAAATATTTGTTGATGGGCAAGTGGGTCCTTGGGAATGGGAAATTTGGATTCCTGACGGAAAGTTGGGGGGGGCAGAGATGTGAATAAAAGGATAAATAGACCTTTTGGTATGTTTTTGTGAGAAGCCCTTGGGACGTCGTCCTATTTGCGCCCTGTAAAATCCAGACATTTCTGCATTTTATTTCAAGCAGTTTCCAATTTTTAGTTTTCTACTTCTTTTCACACTTGTTAGTTGTCATTTTCTTTTTCTTCACCTAACCTCTATCGCGTCTAGAAAAATCCAGTCCTTCCCCGATAAATGACAATGCCTTCCTTTCTTATTTTGTCCTTTTTCTTTCCTCCTATCAAAGTCCAATTGTGCTGACCTGGTAAACCTTTTATCCAAGCTGAGTTTGTCAAGGGTCTAAAAGAGTCCTGTCAGTTTGCATTTCCCTCTCTTGGCCTTGGAAATGTACAGTTAATCCTATAGAGAGAAGCCGAATGTAAATTGAGCCATATTTTACCCAAACTCTAAATAATTTGTGATACAGGTAGCAAAAGCCATTCAACGTCTGCTCCCAAAGACAACGGGGAAGACATATGACCCAGAAGTGGCCAGAAAGGAGCTTGAAGAACTGGAGAAACAGAAGGCAGCCATAGACACAAAAGCTGACGGCTTGGTTCGGCGTGAGCTGTGGGGAGGGCTGGGTTACCTGGTGGTGCAAACAGCACTGTTCATGAGGCTCACTTTTTGGGAGCTTTCATGGGATGTGATGGAGCCCATTTGCTTCTATGTTACGTCCATCTACTTCATGGCTGGCTACGCCTTCTTCCTCAGAACCTCCAAAGAACCATCTTTTGAAGGTTTCTACCAAAGCCGTTTCAGCTCCAAGCAGAAACGCCTCATGGAACGCTACCAGTTCGACCTTGCCAGGTATAATCAGCTCAGGGCTGCTTGCTCCCACTCTTCGCCATCACCTTCGGCTTCCAAGTTGGGTTCTTCCGTTGCTTCCCATCCCCCGTTTCACAATTCTCACAGCGATGAATTCCATTTGTAGAACATACTGACCATTATTGATTTTTCATGTATTGACCGCCTCTTATGATTTGAAAATATAGAAGGAAAGAAAAAGGAAAAACCTTGGACCCGGCGGCGGAGTCTTTTTTAGGATATCATTACAAAGCAGAGGAAAAATTCGAAAAATGCATGACTAAAATGTAGGAGCGGCTTTATGTAGCGACAAAAGCAGAGTGTTGTAATTATTGTTCAACTTAAGGAATTGTAACAGCAAAAAAATGCCAAGTGTTCCCAAGCTATTTCGCTTTCACCCGTGGTCCCATTTTTCCTAAGCCCTCCCCTGAAGAGTATATAATACCTAAGAAACCGACCTTGTTTTAACACATTTTCTGTTCTTAATTATAACAAAGCATGGTTTAGATCAAAACAAAAGCATTCATGGGGCAGGTGGAAAGAATCAATTGGCTATTTCCTTGATTCATTACATATACTGATTAGTTAGTGCGTATGATTTTAAATTTCAAAATGGAATGTCCTTGATTCTTTCATCCGGTTGTTAATACGCTGTATACAGTTTATATTTGTTATGTCAGAAAATAAGGAACTTGTAATGTTAGTTTTACATTTTTTTTTAATAAAAGATTGATATTACATTCCAGTCTAGGAAAAAGATAATACATATAGCTGGAAACTAGAAAGGAACCAAGCAAATGGTCATTAAATTCCAATGTAAGTAAATATTAAAGTACCTTTATTTAGGCTCAGAGGGAAGTTATTGAACTTGTAAGATACTCCACCACTCCCGTTGCTATCGTATTAAATATGGGGATAGGCTGGCGCGTCCATAATTATTGGATACATCAAATTCCGTACGTTATGGATTTTTTTTTTCTGTGGAGTTTGTTTGCGACGCGTCAGACTTAGAATAACCAATCAGGAAGAGGTTGTTAATTAAAATATAATTTGCATGTGGGAATATTTATGTATTTATAATGTAGGCATTTTAAAAAGCAGTAGAGGAGGAGCAATATGCTTCAACTTGCAATGGTGAAATTGGAGGAGTAGGTTAGGTACTTAGGTATGGTAGGGGGTGAAAATGAAATGAAAAGAGAAATGGAATCCTTCAATTTTTGCGACGAAGTGATTAACAGGGAAACGATTTATGGCCGCCGGGGGCGTATTTCATTATGGAGTAGTAAACATGAGAAAAAGAAGGAGGACAAGTTAAAAAGGTATTAACAAATTCATTAAGAACCTGTTTGAAACAATTTATAAGTAATTTTTAATAGTAATTTACAGAATACAAGACAAATATGTGAGAAGAGTTTTATCTCAATTTACGTAAAATATATTTATAGAAAATTTCTACCACAATCCCAAACACACACTAAATGAATCGTAATTTTTAAGGAACGGAAGGAGTAGAGTTGGTATTGGTGGACGCAAAGGTGCTAATAAACGTGGGGAAAGGGGCGAGGGAATTAAGGAGCATTGGTTAGGGTGAGTAAATAAAGATTAGGAGGGAAGATGCAGGGAAGGCTGTTTCTGGGACAGGTGATTTCCATCACCGTCACGCTCCACCAAGCTCGTGTGTTTTTACAGTTTATTATATTTTGCATTTACAATATGAATTGGTGAACAGTGTGAATCTGTTCTCATTTCTCAACAGCACAATCACACCTGCGCCCACACTGTCCCCACACGCCTCTCATCCAACTTCGGCCCATTCCCCTGCTTTTAGACTCACCACCTTCTCCTTCCTTCTCATCTCATCTCTTATCACCTTCAATCTTTGTAATTAATGGTGGTTGGGACTAGCGTGTCGCCAGATACAAGCTGACGATGCATGTTGTAATTCAATGTCTGCAGGCTTATTTTGTGTTTCCCAAGAAGCACCTCCCACAGGCCTCAACATCTTGTGTTGTTGATTGGGCCTCAATTTTCTTCCATTCATATGGCTTTATAAACTACCCACCCAACAAAAAAAAACAGAGTTGAAGGCGAAGGAACTTCAAACTTTTGTGTGGGGACAGCATGGGCTTACTGTGTGATGACAGCATTCTCTAGTGGATGACGTTGTGAGTGGAAGATGATTCCACCAAGGTGACCACTTTCCGTTTTTTTGAATTTGGCGGGCCCCGCTTGAATTGAACCCTAAAAAGCCACGGACACAGCAATGTGCCTGCCAATGTAACCCCACCAAAAGCGCGAAGGTTCCCGTGGGGGATGAGGCCCAATTAACCAGTCCAGGCCCGTCTGAGATTATTGATTGGCATGTTTCCATTTCTGACACTATGAATAATACTCTTTGATAGCAGCATTCTCCCGAGTACTTTTATACGAATCAAAACAAAACTCATCACGTATATTTATCTTATATATTATTAAATCACTTTCAAAAGGTTAGTCCAAACATCCTCTTGTCTATGAAGCTGAAGAATTAGCTATTCTTTAGGGATTAAGATTGACTTGGAATTCTGAATTCTAGAAAGTTGTTCTGGAATCAGATACTAAGAACTCAATTGATATGTTGATGTCAAATGGTAAGCAACAAATCTGTAACCTTATGTTCATTCAAATCCAAAACATAATGAAAGTTGATTATTAGGAATTACAAGTATAGCACGTTCTCAAAGAGCATACTGCATAACAGAATTGCCGACACTTTCAGCGAAAGTTCCCCCTCTTTGGATGTGTTAGGAGTGCTCCTGTTGATAGGGATTACATGGGATTGGATTCCTCCACTTTCTAGTTTTATTTATCACTTTGATGAGCATCCTAAACTTATCAAACCTAAACTGTTCACATCTCATTTGGATAGTCTGAATTTGATTCTTATTTATTTTTATTTATTCAAAATAATTATTTTAATATGTATAGAATCTAAAATAAAGACAATTTCTTAACTATTATTTTTTTCAAATAAAATTTTTTCTATTTAAAAATAATTCATGAAAGACTTTAAATTTGGACCATTCAAATTAGATATAAACAATATATATCTGATGAGCTTAGAATGCTCATCAAAGTGGTAAGCATCGAAACTGTGTCCCCAATTAGTTTGTTGTTTCAGGGAATTGCCCTCTCTTTTTGTGCCCTCCCAAAAAAAATATTAACACTAAGAAAAATAAACAACATTTGTCACCGATTCTAATATACTGTTGTTAGTTGGTAAAATGCGATGGTGATGCATAACCCAGGAGGGAAAAAACACAACACCCGCCACTCACAAAAACCACTATTGATTCGTTTCCACTTTCCATAGTGCTACATATGTCTAATGCAACAAGCATTGTGTGATCCTTGAACTAAAAATAATGATATCATAACCCCAAAAATCTACAACGAGGGGTGGTATTTGCTCCTACAAATACAATTAACCAAGAAAAGTATAGACGCTTGGTGGAGGCCTCATGAAATCACCTAAACCTAGTTGTCTTGTCCATTTCTGCTACAGTGCTAACGACCGATCGCCAGCCTTTGATGACCACAGGAATGAGCCTTGGACTCGCCTTCAAGCCTGGCACTACTTTTCCTGTAATCGGCCTGTAATCTCACGTAAAAATTCAGAAACACCAACAGAACACCAACGTTGAGCACCGAATTAAAAATCCAGGCGCCGATTCCGTTGCATCCGCCTCGGAAGAAGTGAAGCAGAAACACTCCTACATGGCACGCCACGTTGCAACCCACCAGCACCACTTGACAATTCAACACCAGCGGAAAGCACGCACTTCTCAGCCCCATCGCCGTCCAGAATCTGTATCCGTACACCACCGAATACACCAGCGTCGTCGCCAGGATCGCCGCCACTTGAAACGACTGCGAAAATTCCAGCCACAAGAATGACATGAAGATCGAGATGGACTGATTGAACAGCTGGAACAACACCAGTTTACGACGTCGTAAAATCGTGAAGATCGTCCTCCACATGTGTAGGAATCGAGACAAGTAGTACACGTATGACCAGAAGAAGACCCGTCCCGAGGGTCGAGTGCCCAGTGGAAAACAGAGCAGCCATTGGAATGGGTCTTTGAGCGTCGCCAGAACCAACGGGTGTCTCTGATCTCAACGGCGGCGGAGAGTAATATACCGGCGAAAATAGTGACGGAGATAAGGGACATGAACAGGCTATGAAGAGCGGGTATGGGGCCAAGAGGAACTGCACGGGTCGGGCGGATGAGGAAAGCCAGAAGTCGATGGAGGAAGAGAGAGATGAAGAGATATGCGGCTATGGAAGTGAAGAGGAACAGCCAAGTGGAACCCCATGACTGGGTGTGGCTCCAACGGAAATTGACGATCGCCGGATGCTCCGACAGATAGAAGCCGAGGTTGTGGACGACGGTGGAGGTGTTACCGATTGCAGGCGAGACAACGTCGTAAACCATGACTAGTCTCTCACATGAAGTAATCTTTGTCTCCTTCCTCTAGGCGAAGGAATTTATACAGAAGGATATTTTCTGTTAGTCGGCGAATTTACTCGCCGCGAAAGAGACTATGTTCTGCGCAGACCAGAAATAGACATAAAAAAGAGAGAGAGAACTAAATCTGTCGGCGAACGAGCATTAAGAAATTTATTACGTGGCAAAATATAAATGGTCGATGATGTGGACACCCCTTCCACATGTAAATTTAATACTTAAGTAGCTGTATTTTATTTTAATTTTAAATATAGAATTCTCATTTGTTTTATTTATCAAATTTATTTATTTTTTTAAAGTAGTTTTATAATAATAATAGTTTAACGAATACACTTAATTAACAGAAATATTTTAGAAAAGACAACTCTTATTTATTACAAATAACTAATTTAATTAATTTTTTTAATTTACTCTCTTAATAAGTATTAATTAATTAATCATTGTACAGCCGCTCGCATGCCGTCTAATTTCTGGCAATTTCATTTTCATCCCCATTGATCTTTTCCGGGCCTTGTTAAACGCCATTAATGCTTGGATTTCAGATCATCTTCAACTAAGGCACAATTTTTTTAAACCAGAATATGTTCAATTTCTTATCATAAAAAATTTAAATGGGTTCAGTCCCGATATTTACCAAAGTTAATGACATTTAGCATAATTAAAACAAATCTGGGAGCTCAAAGTAACACTTCCAAAAGCGCATGTTCTTTGCTTCCTTTTACTAGATTTCAAACTACAAAACACACCCTTGTTCTTATTATTGTAAATACAATTATATATGTAAAGGTTGGCAGACATGATAAAAACATTATTTCCATGCGCGCTTATCTTTAGTTTGATTGAAATAATAGTACAATAATTAATCAGCAAAGCACCGAATAATTAAATCATGGCTACTTAAATAAATTATTTTACTGGAGTCCACACGTTTGTTTCTTTCCTCCCCCACTTCCTTTTCATGACGAAATAATTTCAGTATTATAAAGATGAATCTGATACCGACCTTCATTTGAGAACCGCTCATTTGTTTACAAATTAAATACAAACACACATCGCAAATATAGAACGAGTTAGTGAAGTTGTTCGTTTTGTTTTTTTTAATTCTTTTTTATTGGAGCTACCTATATGGTGGTAAGAATATTATCTCATTTAAAAATAAAAGACTTGATCACATCATATTTTGAAGTGAAATACATATGTCAAGTGGAGAATGGGGAGTACTTTAGCAGTTGCTTGAATCTAAAAATTAAAATTCATACCCTGTGGAAGCTATGGCTATTGCTTACTAATTATGACTGGTTGCGGAAGAAGATCGTTGACAATAACAAAATGAAAGGGAAAAAAAACATATCAAGTGACCTTAAATTTAACAAAAATTGTTATTGAGATGACATAATTGTAATTTTAAGGATATAAAAGTCTGCGAAGGTACCAGTTAACTTTAGGAAAATATGGCAGTAAGAAAAGGTTATATTGTAAAGCTTACAATTTAAGGCCTTCAATTTTAATGTCCCCCCTCCCCGGGGGGGTGAAAATGCTGGTCAAAGGAGGGATTCCATAGATTTTTAAATTATATGCCAAAAATTCATGACAGATCCAACTCAGTCTAAACCAATATGAAAGTAAAGTGAGGCTTGTGTCACAAGTTACTTAATCAGGTCTAAGAAGAACAACAGAAAAAAAAAATTGTTCAGCGACTAAATGAAAATAAAAAAGATTGCATGTTGTAAAACTAATTGAAAAACAATTATTTAGATCACCTGTTTATGAAAAGTTTAAAACACGGTATAAGTCATGGGAAGTGATATACAATAGACACACTGGTAGACACACCAAATAGTTTAGAATTCTCGTCAAACCTAACTTTCTAATGAAAGAGGCAGGGCCTCTCAGAAGCATCACTTAATTAATGGCTAAGTTTCACACCAGAAAGAAAGGAATTTGTCATGAGAACGAAACAAACAGACTAAAGTAATGGGAATACATGCTTGCTTTCCCTTAACTCATGCTTAAATTATTCGGGAGTGGTTAGAGTTTATACGAAGGCTTCTCAACCTAATCTTAATTATATTTAAATGCAATATGCTATCAAATGTAAAGTGACCATCCTTGGTTGCATTTGCAAGCAAGTCTCGGTTTTTCTTTTCCTTTATTTACTATTTGCAGCAGATCAAGTTACCTTATGGTGACATTTGCAGGCGGATGATGAAGATCTCCGGCAACTTGATGAACAAACATTTGAGCAGCAAATGGGCTCTGAAACGGTTCAGATTAATCAAAACAACTAAGTTGGAAAAAGGAAAAAGATTACCGATAAATTCTGAAGAGAGTTCATTGGTTCAGCCAATGAGACAAAAGGCGTATGCGTCTTGGTAAACACAGAATGGCGACAAGGGCGGAGAGGGATCAGCAGTTTACCACTGCAGATAAGGATCTTACGTTGTAAGATGTGACTGTCTCGATTGGAAAGCTTACCTCTTCTCTACTATTCCATAATGTTCGTGAGATTGGAAATGCATTTGGGACTTACAGGACAGTCCAAATGCGCAAAATTTGTGTGTCTGAAGTTTAAACCCATCCTAATTTGGGACTTTGACCCGCCATATCCCTTAGTTCAAAGTATCCAGAATGATTGTAGCCAAAAAAAAAAAAAAGTATCCAGAATGATGATTTGAACTTTGGTTTTAAGAAAGAAAGGGTGCAATATGAAACTTTGGTTTGAACCTTTCCTGAGCTTGCAATATCCATCAGCCTTCCATTGGTTCCTGTTCGAGTGTTTGGAATGATGATACTCATTTGGATGGAAGTGGGATATGAAATAGAATGGCAATGAATGTAGGAAAAGAGATAGTAACTCCGGAAAGAATATTTGGCACGCAGAGGGGAAAAAAAATTGATGTTTGGGATCCCCTAAAAAATATTTAAAACAATATTTTTCACGTAAATTGAGACAGAATTTTTCTATCACATTTTCCTTAAACTTGGTAAAAACCACTTTAAAAATGTTAATTCAATCGATGAATTCACAAGCGGCCATCCACAATCTACACCCAATGTGAGTGTCATCAATCCATTGGCAGGGGAGATCTATTAGGCTCATCACCACTGGACGATTCCTAAGTCCAAAATTTGGTGCCCAAAGGCAAAAGGGTTTTTCCTTTTTCCTTTTTTAATCTGAGTACAACTCAAACGGGTTTGAACTTTGAAAGACTCTCATGATCATATCAATTCAGTCGTCAATGAACGGGCACAGCTAACTCATATTACAATAAACGTTAATCAGCATGCTGATCATGCTTCAACTCCAAAAAAAAAAAAAAGGTATGCTGATCATGCTAGAAAAAGGGTCAGATTGTCATAATTGAGAAACCACGTGGCTTATGATTACATCGTTGGCACAGTTGTCATCAACGGAATTAAAGACCACGTGCTCACCAACCCGAATACCCATTTTCTGTCCCCTGACTATCTTCCAGAAAGCTTGCAGGTAAAGCTGGAAAGAGAATGCTCCTTTGAAATTGAGCTCATCTCATTCCCTCATCCCCATTTTCTGAGAGGCTCATACTCGTAGTTATACATTCTTACCTTTTTTTTTTTTTTTGGCCCCCCCAAAGTTATACTTTCTTACTCATGCGTATATATTGTTCTCTTCTCAGTCGAAAAAGTAAAGATGTATAAAATAGCAGATATTACAACTACACCCCTGAATTCGTTACCAATTTAAAACTTCACAGGAATCCTCACGTCTGCAAATTGTAACTTTGTGAGATCGAACATGAGAAGTAAAACACATACAGAGAAGTTACTGCAAGAAAAGGAAAACAGCCCAATTGTACTTACGCACGAATGCAATTAAAATCATTAGGCGAAGACCTCGAACAACGAAGTAAACACCAAAATATATATATCGTTCTGCAAACACCAAAAATACACACACACACACACACACACATGTATATCATTCTGCAGTTTAAGCCATGACCTTAGAACCCTCTGATTTATTGACTTAAAAAGTCAGAACCCCAAATAACACAGACAAAATATGCTGATTCTTTTCTGCTGTCATCAACTTCTTACTCGACAGACCACTAATGTACACTAGCTAGCTAAACAAAGAAACATGAGGCACAGAGTAAGAAAGCCAGCAAACCATGAGATAACAATTACAAGAAGCACAAAAGAGCAGTGCAGCTGCCGCGAATACAGTTGTAAAAAATTAAACTGGCAAAAATCTGAATAACGAAAATGACTTCTTAGGTATTTACAGAAATGATAATGAACCTCAACAATTCCTGTGCTCAAACGCAAGATGGTTTTACTACCCAAAAATGAAAGCAAGGAGGACCAATACACCAACCAACAAAAAGAGATTCTTCAAAACATTGTCCTCATGACGATTCCCCTGACCAGTTGGGTGGCCGAAATCACGTGCGGGTCCTCCATGAAAGGCATTAAATCCAAACGGATACCCAGAGGTCGTCCCATAGACAGTGGCATCTTGAAAACCATGGAATTGAATATTAAGAAGCGACGGTATAAAGCCACCAAAGGCCGTAGAAAGGGTGAAATTTCCCATCCTTGCTGTTGCCGTTGGTATAAATCCTCCCATCAATCCAAACCCATAACTTCCAAACGGATTGGCTTCTGGTGTAGGAGGCGCTTCAGGCCTCTGGCCAGCAGGGCGGCGGGGAATCTCCATTCCAGGGTACGACTTTGTTCTAGGATCAGTCTGTGTTTTACCCCTTCCATACAATGGAACCAGTTTTTCCTCCTGGACAAGAGCCTTACAAACCGGACATTCTTGAGAATGCGAGTGATGGTGAAGCCATTGGTAGAGACATGGCCAACAGAATAGATGACCACACAGAGTGATAACTGGGTCTTGGGCTAAATCGAAACATATATTGCATTCAAAATCACCAGCATCATTCGAACCATTCCCTGAGCAAGACGGGCTTTGAGAAGACGTGCTCATCGATTCCCCAATCCCATTTGCCATGGCTCACCCCCGAAGGCCAAAAATGCACAAAAACAAGACCCTGTTCATCAACAAAAAGAAATTGCATAAATGGAAAAAAAAATTAAAATACATCGGAAAATCTGGAACTGCTATAAAACGCAAAGCATCATCAGCAGTTAAGGGAGGATAAGAATCATCGAAATCACCATCTTCATTTAAAGTTGAAAATGAATAAGAAAATTCTTTCAAAGGACAAGATTGCATAATCAAGAAACCATAAAATAACCAACGAGAAAAAAAAAAATGCTCGTTATAAACCAATACGAAATCAAGGGGGAAAAATAAAAAGGAAACGCACAGGTTAGGTAATAGGAAGCGTTAATAAGCACCGAAGAATGAAGAAAAAGAGGGATCCCCAAGCGGTGACAAGCACATAACGACCATCGAACTCCACACCAAACAAAATGGGGATTGAAAATTACAAGAAAATGGAGGAAGATAAGAATAAACAAGAGAATTGATAAATCGAATCTTACAATCTGCTTTAGACTCGGCAACTTGATTGGGGACGGAAGCGGAATTGGAACGAGAAAGTGAATGTTCTTCAAAACCCCTAAAAAGGCGATTATTGCGCGTAGAAGTTTCTAGGTTTTTTCTGGTTTTGTTCGTATAAATTAATCCCCGCCTATTTTATTTTTTATGCTTTTTTACAATAACTGTTTTTAGGCCGGAGGGTTCGAGAAGCGAGAGATGCCGGTTCCATATATATAAATATATATATTTATTTATATATTCACCTTGAAAATTTTTAAATTTTAATTAAAAAATAACAAATATACCCCTTTTACTTAGGGTGTGTTTGGATGAAACCAAACCATGGTTTGGAAAAGTGATTCTGGAGAATAGATTCTGGGGAGAATAGATTCTGTGAAGAATAGATTCTGTAAAAAAGTGATTTTGAGAAGTGAGAGTGTTTGGATAGTTGTTATCAGAAGCACTTTTTATATATACAAATTACTAAAAAAAAGACATAAGTTAATATGATAATTATAGAAAAAATAGATTTTATGATATATTTTAATTTGAAGGAATAAAATTGTTAATAATATATTTTTTACCAACATAATTAATAATACATAAGATAATATAATTAATAAATAATTAATGTGTATATATATTTATAAAATATAAGATTAAATATGTTTATCAAAAAATATGTTTATCAAAAAAATAACAAGATACATATCATATAGGCTCTCACACTCTCCCTTTTTTCTCTAAAAGCAAAAAAATTTTGCTTTTTCCAAAATCATGGTTTTGGAGTCAAAACCATGGTTTTGGTTTTTAGAGGGGGTGTTTGGGTGATTGACACCCCAAACCATGGTTTGGGTCCCCAAACCATGGTTTGGGTCCCCAAACCATGGTTTGGGGTGTCACCCAAACACACCCTAGCACAAGGAAACTATATGCTTTTCTAATATTAAAAAATTATGACCCATCAAAATTAGGCCAGACTTTTAAAGCTCTGAAAATAAGAAATTTTATTATATGTCAGTAACTACTTGATTGGATATCAGAAGAGATGACATATTATTTAAAAATAAAAATACAAGGATATGAAATTTAATTTTTTTTAAAAAAAGAACTAAAGATAATAACTAATAAATCTATCAAAGTGCTTACCAAAAGAATGTGTTTTTTTTCTCAAGAAAATATGTAAAAATATATCCAAAATTTCTTCAGCTTTCAATTTTCTTGAAAGAAAAACAACATTTATGACCCTACCTTAAAAAAAAGAAAAAGAAAAAATCCCGCCGACAAACAACATATTATGCCCACTAGAGCAAGTAATATGCGGCTCAACCCGCCAACCTCCCAACAAGTGGCGGGTTGGGTTGATAAAAATTGGGATCGTTTTAAAATGAAAGTTTTGAGCCCATAACCGCCAAGCCCAAACCGCGGCGGGCCAACCTATTTAACATTTTTTTCTTTTTTGCAAATTGTTCCCTTTGCCTCTCAGTCTCTACACTCTCGACCCAGTCCACAGTCCAACAGTGAGCAGTCCATGTCCAATAGTCCAACACGGCAACACCAACACGGTCCCATTTTCACATTTTGCTTGCGTTTCGCACTCCTCCTAGACTCCCAACTCTCCCAGACCTAGTCTCCCAATCGCCCTCGGCCAGTCCTAACTCCCAAGTCCCAACTCCCAAGTCCCAAGCTCTCCGCTCTCTGTCTCTGCTTTGTGCCTTTGCCCTAGCTCATGAGTGATGATTGAGCACTTGATAGTTGATACTTGATAGTAATTTGTGTGTTGTGACATTGTGTTTATGACTTTGTGGTAGTGTTAATTTGGATTTATATTTTAATTTGAGATGTTTGTGAAATTATTAAGGACATATCATGTTCATTTAATCATATGTTTAATATTTTGATATATTTGAAACTTGAAACTTGAAACTTTGGATGGATTCCATATTTTATTTATGATAATTTCTATTTGCATGTTTTATTTTACGTATTTAGGAATTTGAGACTTTGAGTAAGTTTTATTTTTAAAAAGAGTAAAAAAAATTACAAAATTTGGCTGGTTGGTGGGCCTAACCCGCCAACCCACCCGAGCAGGCTGGGTTGAAAAAAATTCTAACCCGTCAGAAAGCAGTCCTAAAAAGCCCAGCCCGCCAAGCTTTAGGCCCGCCACGAGCCAACTCATAATCGGCGGGTTGGCCCATATTACCGGCTCTAAATTGCCCACATGGTTGGGTGTTTTGGGCTCCCTACATGGGCCGAACGTTCATTGACTCTGCGAAACTGAAATGGTGGGGAATGGATTCCTAAGGTAAAGTGGACTTCTTAATTGCAAATTAATTGGGCTTTCAATTAGCAATTAAAAACAACGGCTTTAAGGCCCCAACAAACATTAGTTCATTGCCTAAATATATTGTTGCATCTGTATCCTTGTCCTCGAGATGATCCTCTTAAACGCTGGTCCCCAAAAAAAAAAAAAAGAGAGAGATGATCCTCTTAAACAATTAAACGCACATGTATTCAACGACAAGTTCGAACCTGAGACTAGAGCCGGTAATATGGGCCAACCCGCCGATTATGGGTTGGCCCGTGGCGGGCCTGAAGCTTGGCGGGTTGGGCTTTTTAAGACCGCTTTCTAACGGGCTGGGATTTTGTCAACCCGGCCCGCAAGGGTGGGTTGGCGGTTAGGCCCGCCAACCCGCCAAATTTTATTTTTTATTTTTTACTTTTTTTAAAATAAAACCTACTCAAAGTCTCAAATTCCTAAATACCTAAAATAAAACATACAAATAGAAATTATCATAAATAAAACATGGAACCCATCCAAAGTTCCAAGTTTTAAGTTTCAAATATATCAAAATATTAAACATATGATTAAATGAACATGATATGTCCTTAATAATTTAACAAACATCTCAAATTAAAACATAAATCCAAATTAACACTACCATAAAGTCACAAACACAATGTCACTACACAAATCACTATCAAGTATCAACTATCAAGTGCTCAATCATCACTCATGAGCTAGGGCAAAGGCGCAAAGCAAAGACAGAGAGCAGAGAGCTTGGGGCTTTGGACTTGGGACTTGGGAGTTGGGACTGGCCGAGGGCGACTGGGAGACTGGGTCTAGGAGAGTTGGGAGTCTGGAAGGAGTGCGACACGCAAGCAAAATGTGAAAATGGGACCGTGTTGGTGTTGCCGTGTTAGACTATTGGACATGGATTGCTCACTGTTGCACTGTGGACTAGGCCAAGAGTGTAGAGACTGAGAGGCAAAGGGAAAAATTTGCAAAAAAAAAAAATGGTTAAACGGGTTGGCCCGCCAACCCTGCGGGTTAGCCCGCCGCGGGTTTGGGCTTGGCGGTTATGGGCTCAAAACTTCTATTTTAAAACGGTCCTAATTTTTATCAACCCAACCCGCCACTTGTTGGCGGGTTGGTGGGTTGAGCCCGCGGGCTCAACCCATATTACCGGCTCTACCTGAGACCTAAAGGGTGTTTGGGTAACCTTAAAAATACTTTTCAGAAGCATTTTTCTGCAAATCGAGATAAATTCCTCTGTATATCTACCTCGTATACCGTAAAAACACTTTTCAAACTATAGTTTTATTTCTACCCAACGACTTCCCTAATCTAAGGATAAGTGGTATCTGTACCTAACCCGGTCGTACTAGAGTAAAAGTACTGCATAAATGCGAGTTGATTATATATAGTTGCTTTGTGACTAACCATTGAGGTAGTTTCTTTTTTAAAAAAATTACTACATTCGATCTTTAATATAAAAAATCGTTTGAATTTTATTTTAATTCTAAATATAATATTCTAATTCACTTTATCTCTTATATTTATTTTTTTTAAAACAGTCCTTATAATAATTATAGTTCTAATTAATACATTTGATTAGTAAGAATATTTTAGGACAGACAATACCTATTTATTTCAAATAACTAATTTAACTAATTTTTTTAATTCACTCAAATTAGTTAACTATCTTTTATATTGAGAACTGGAGATAGTATTTAACATCACTTATCACATTTGGATTTGTTGACAGTAGTTTTCTTTTTCTTCGAACTGCTGTCTGAACAAATGAGCGTGAGAACTTTGAGATCACATCGGTCACAGTATTTAACTTCACTTATCACATTTGAATTTGTTGACAGTAGTTTTCTTTTTCTTCGAACTGCTGTATGAACAAATGAGCGCGAGAACTTTGAGATCACATCGGTCACAGTTTGTTCAAATGCAAGTGTATAAAATAGAACCACAAGATGAAGGAGATAAAATGGAAATTAAATTGACATGCATCTATATGTGCATATGTTGATGGATCTCCTCCATCTGCTTCTTAGCATCGCTTTAAATCAATAGGCTGAGTATTTACCAAATGAAGCAATCCGAGTCGTTTTCATATGTTGTCAAACAAACTCAATTTATTTTGCTCTTCGGCTTACCTTATTACTCTTCCGGTCCTTAATATATGAGTTAATTAGAGACTTAATGTTGGCCCTATATATAAGACCTGTTTAACATTTTTATCAAATTTTTTTTGAAATTAACATTATTGATATTCTCCTAATAATAATCAAGTAAGAAAGAGAGAGAATTAAAAAAAAATATTTATGGTGTTTTAGAAAAAACACATTATACTACCTCCAGTCTTAATTATAAAATCTTGTTTGTAGTCTACAAACGAGATCTTATAATTAAGATCAGAGTTAGTATTAACTAATTTAACTAACATAATTAATCTATTCAAATTAGTTAATTAGATCTTATATATATTTATTTTTAATTATTGCCATCAATTATATTTTCCTGCTTTACATATTCACTTAGGTTTCATATTTTGTGGTGTATAATTAAATTCACATGCATTGAAATGAACGAACGATTGAACACATGTGGCCTTATCCTCGTCTTTACGTATCGCGAGTGTTTTGTTTCCAAAACTGTTCTGCACAAAGTCACCAAGGTTAGCTTAAAGAGCACCTATATCTACAATAAAATAGCAGGAAAAAGAAAAAAGAAAGAGAAAAGCCCCAAGTCATCCACGAAGGTGTTTCAAAGTCGGAGATGGAGAATTTTAAAAGGAGCAGGAATTGAATGTGAAGAGGCGCAGAAAATTGTAGGAAGTTTCAGACTTTCAGGTACACGTCAACTTATATGAAAAAAGTGAGAAGATCCAATTTATTATGCCTGTCATCGCTGCCAAACAAAAGTGGTACGAAGTCCTCTTCTGACTTCTGAGCCTCCCATGAGTCAACCTACACTTTTATTACCTCTGCACTTTCTTAATCTCCTTCCTTTTCTTGGCCCTTTCTTTGCCTCCTAATATTATTCTATCCAACTTTCCCTCCTCATTTTTTATTCCCTAGATTCAAACTTAATGCATTATTAAAATAAATTGAATACCCGAGTTAAGTAGTAATTTGAATTTTGAAGTTAAATACTCTTAATATATATATGAAAGAATCTTGTAGTCTAGTTATATAATAATATGCATTGGTTAGCCTACACACATATGTCAAACGGTCAATTTGCTCCCCGACCTTCCGTTTCTCCCTTTCAATTTCAGTTTGACTCGACATTGGTACCGAATTAATAGGAAAAAGAGGAATACCTTGTTCTGAATGGCCTAACTACAAAATATATCCCACGTTAGGTTGGGTCTAATCTAACATTGGCATATGACACTCAATTATATATCAAGCCTCTGGTTTCACATTTAGTGGCTAGTGCGATGCCCTTGGGTTATTTTCATGATAAAAAATTGCGCAAGTTAAAAGCAATTTTTTTTTCAAAGTATAGTTCATATAAGTTATCATGAGATTATTTTTATTAGAAAAAAAAATCTTCTATAAAACATTTTTAATTGAAAAACATGTTGAATGAGGCCAAACTAATTAATGATGCAACTGCATATTTTGAATGTGGAATTTCTTCAGCCTGACTCAGCCTGATTTAATTGAGTGTAGGTACACAACTAAATGAGAATACCAAGTATGTAGTATTAATTATGAATCAAAAGGCTAACAAAAAATGTTTGGTTAAAACAAAGCAGTTAGACAAAAACTGCGCATGTGGCAAGCGACTTTCCATGTTAATTAGACCCATCTGCGTGTGTGTGTGCGTGTTTATATATCAATACCAAGTCTTTTTAATTGAAAGAGAAATAAGAAAACAGAATTATTTAAAAAGATCATTCAAATAGATTTGTGAGACATCCCTCTCACGAGCAATTAATGCATAACTCAAAGCAGAGAACAGCCTTGGATCAGGCCAGAAGGTGCGTGCCAATAATTGGAGAGGCATGGATTACTACTGGAGGGAGTTAATTAAGTGCAACTTTGCTGTCATCAACTGCCACCTGATCCTGAAATCCAAGCCTGCCTCTTAAATGTATCTACCACATGTCATTTATCCATAATCCCCCAATTTATTGCAGCTAGCTTTAAATCTTCATATTTTCCCCATTTTTTTACTTCCATTTTTTTTTTAACGAAACCCAAGCACTACTATATACTCCTTTAATTAGTCCTAATTATAAGTCAGAGAGAAAAATTTGTTTTGTCATATTTATAAATCACATCATTAACTTTTTAATATGAATGTTTTATTTTACCTTTTATTTATTATAGTGTGGATTATTATTTTTTTGAAAATTGATATATTAAATAATGACAAACTTAAGAAGTTGCTAAGTTTTAAGATCAAGTTAATAAGATTTAAGATTTTTTTATTCTCATGATATATGTCGGAAGTCATTTATAAAAAGGAAGATGAACATTGCCTAGTTTTGGTTAAGAAAAAATTATTTTTGTTCCCCATTTACTTGTCCTAACTCAAATTATTATGTTAGCCTTAAATATATGTCATGCTCCAAATTTCAAGATATAATTATCACTTAGTTCCGCTAATACACGTTAGATTGAGGATATTAAATGAATATAGTTAATAATCCTTCGATCTTAATGTAAGACCCATTTTATAATGTAATTTACAATACAAAGTATATATTACATTTATGACCAAAAAAGTAATATTTATAATAGCGTGATATTAAATGGAGGAAAAAACAGGAAAAAAAAATACCCCCTCTAGTCCGGTACATAATATAAGAAATTGGTTAGAAAAAAATTGTGATACAAAATATAAGAGGTTGTTAGGATAAGTAACGTGATTTTTTCTTTACTTTTGTCCCTATTAAGGAGAGAGAGTGGAAATAATAAAAGTGTATTTAAAAAATAATTTATTATTTTTGAATTACACCCTAGAGTTGATACGTGAAAAAAGTTATAATTCTTACGTAGTGCATAGATTTTGCTGACTCTTTAATTGATGTGTTTTCTCATGACAGGATAAGAAAATAAGGACGAAGTAAATAGTATATTGTCCTATAAAATTTGGGGGCGGGGGGCAAATTCCGGCCAAAAAAGAAAAGGAGAATTATAATCAAATGTTAAAAAAAAAAAATAATTATTAAAAAGTCCTAATAACAACCTAAAAAATCTGTAATAATAAGTTTTATAATAAAGAATAACAATTTTTGAGACTTGTTTTATAATTTTTTTTCTTCCTTGAAACTTTATTATAATTCTCTCAAAAAAAAAAACTTTTGTCGTTTCTAGTGATAGGACATAATTTGAAAGTTAATTTTTCATTTTCGTAAAACAAATTACAGAATTTTTTCGCCTACAACAAATTACAGAATCTGAACCTTCGAAAATAAGGATTATACTTTTAAGTTTATGCTTCATGTTAAATATTGATAGTAATAATCTCTTCGGGCTATAAAATAAGCAGTGATTCAAAATATTTTACATATACCAGGGTAGGGTAGGAAGTACCAAAAAGTTAAATAGCTCATTAAATTTGTCGAAAAAGCTGACAAAAGAATAAATTTATAAAAAAGAATTACATTTCTTCACTGATTACTCTTGTTTAACAAGAGCAAAGCAAGAAAAATATCACTAATACACTGTGGAGACCCACACATATGACTCTTATTTTGGATTAAAATAAGTTTTTTTTTTTGGTATAAAGAAACATGAGTTATAATTTAGACTGAAATAAATATTTAACATTATGGTAAAAAGTCGTGGAATGTCAAAAAGCTTGGAATTTAATCTTCAGATGTGAATGATGGCCAAACCTAAGAGGGGAAAAAAGTCTTCAAATATGAACAGTTAAGATCACTAAAGCATGAGGAGGAGGGAAGGTCAGTAAACGTCACGATTGTGAGGATTAAATTGAAAACCAATCGAGCAAAGCAAATATTGATTCCCCACCCACATGTCTTGTTTAGCCGTCACTTTCCCTTTCAAATTAACCAACACTTTCTTTCAAACTTTTGTTCCTTCTCATCAGGGCATGCCCATTTTTTATAACTTTTTTTTTTCTCCATTTTAAAATATTATTGCAGGGTTTTCTACCAACAAAAGTTTTTACGTTAGCTTTCTCAAAACAACCTGTAAAGTTATAGATATTTGTTTTTTCATCAAAGCATGTCTATAATTATTTTATACATTTAAATCAGCATTAAATATATATTTAGTAAACTGAAGTGAATTAAATTTTTTTAAATATATCTATTTTTAACAAAGAGAATTGATATCAGTATTACTATGTAAAAAATCTAATTATCTTTTTACTCTGATGTTACTGCTCTATTTTTTTTTTGTTTGTTTGCCCGCAATGTTAGAGTACAATGTTACAAAATTGCATAAACTGGGAAAAATAGATGTGAGCGTCATACAAAATCTGAGAAATAAATTATGCCATTACCTATGACTTATGAACAATGAATGATTCCTATTGATTATAAATAACTTACATTTTATACCTATTTGTAGAGTATATGAACGTGAAGACATAAGATGATATAATGCGAAGATAAATAATTAATTGAATATGAAAATGATTTATGAGAAGTGTAGAAATGTGAGGGGTCCCACGTGCGTGGGAGGTGGCCAGATTTGGGGTGATGTGGGATGTAGAAGTGCCGCTTAAGAAGGGTGTCCGTCTAATCTTGTTAAGCATAAATTTGGGGCAATTAATTAAGAAGCACCCTCTTCCTGAGACACAATTGGACACCTCCCCCCTTCTTCCTCTTCCACCCAATAATTATTTCCATTATTTTTTTTTTTGGTATTCCCTATTCCTCAATCATCGCCATTCTCTTGCTTCCATGCCGTTATTAAATTGCTCCCTTCTCCTTGAATATACAATATATATATACTCCTCCGGTCCTAAATATAAGACCCTTATACACACTAGTATAAGGGTCTTACATTTAGAACCGGAAGAGTATAATTACGTACTTTTGTCAATACTTAAAAAAAGTAGTTTTCTTAATTAAATACTTTAAATATGCCGTATTTTATTTTCTTATTTTTTAAAATGCTCACAAAAGGGAAAAGTGGAAAAGATCAATTAATTACCCCATTCGGTCTCCTCTGATGGCAGAAACTGATGGCCCCTTTTTTATAAGTGATTGCATGAAAAGATGATGGACTATTTCTTACTTAGGCTAATACAACTTTTAGCCGTTTAAGCTCGTTCTCATTTTAATTTTGGTATTTGAAATTATAAATCATAGATTTTGATTTCTTAAATTTCTTTTCAGTTAAAAAATTTAATCCTTATAATTTAATAAAAAATTAGAATCATTTTGCCCCTTGAAGGACTGAAACTTATAATTTAAAATTTCAGGATCCAAAACCAAAATTCATGCAAATTTGATGTTATATATACTAACCCTTCTTACTTTCTTTCTTTCAAATTTACTCTTTTCTATTTCTATTAAGTTGAGTAAAAAATTGCATGTGAGAGACTAGTAAGCATAAATTGGAAAATATATTTCTTTTTCACACAATATTAATAATTTGACTACTCAAATAAGTCAATTAATTAATAACATACTCAACCCTAACATTTTTATAAAAAAATAAATAAATCACGCATATTAAGAAATATAATTAAGATCAATAAATATAGTTAAGAGTTATTTTTTTCCCTAAAAATTCCTGATTGTTTAATATGGTGACCATGTTTTTTGTATTAACAAATGAAGATAATTGTCTTTCTTAAGGAGGGTGAAAAGAAAATTTTTCAATAAATACACAAGACAATGACCAGTTATTTCTTATATATTTTCAAGCTAAGAAAATACTTGTAAAAAATTCTGAAGGGAGTACTTCTACAATAATACTATATAAAATATGTAATCACATTAATGTCAAATTTTGTATTAAATAAGAAACCTACTCGATGGCCCCAAATTAAAAAAAAAAAACTACTCTTGAGTTTGAAAATAATATAAAAGAATATGATTATCTATATTAAATTTACATGCGCTGAGTGTTGGAGTTTGGTTGTTTGTACAGAGTAAGATGTAAACAACTTGTGCACGTACAAAATTGTTGGAATTGTGGAGGAGATAATGCCAATGGTGAGAAAATATGTGTGAGAAATTGGAAGAAATAGGAGTAGAAGGAATTGCTTTGTTTTGAAGCCTGGTTTTAGTTGAAAAGCATTTCAGAGGCTTGGCATATTATGGATTCTAAAGTCCATAAATAGAAGCTTGTGAAGAGGGTGCAATAGAGCTTTCCTTGACGTCGATGGCTGAACCACAGAAAATGAAGGAACCGCTTGAAAACCTGGAATCACCTACTCCTACGAACTGCCTTCACCCTTCAACTAGCTTAGCTAGGGACACTCCTACAATACATTGTTCTTCATTTCATTTATTTCACTTGTTATTAATTATAAGGAGAATCACAATGAGATCTTATACAAGAAAAAAATTACAAAACAAGTTCCAGAAGTTGTTATTCTCTGCTTTAAAACTTATCATTACAAACTACTTATGTTGTTATTAGACCTTTTAGTAGTTATTTTTCTTGTATGGAATTTGATTGTAATTTTCCTTTAATTATATGCATGGCATATTGCTCCACCCTTTTTTCGTCTTGATTAAATCCTCTTCTTCAACTATCGTCCCCCTTCACTGCCCCTGATTCACAAACAAACAAACAAACAAAATTAAAATAAAAAATATCAGCTCGCCCCTCTGCTGTCATTTACGACCCTATTAATTCTCTCGCAAATGCCTGTTTTTGACTCTTTTAGGTAGAAATCAACCGCACAAAATAGATGAAGTAAAGCATATGCTGCCTTCATCATCTTCACACGTGTTTTTTTTCTAGTGCTCCCAATAAATCACTAGTAGGAGAAATGAGAAAAGAACAAAATAAAGTTCGTTTGAAGCTGGAGGCGGTTTGAATCAACTTGAGTTGAAAGCCAAGAAGATACACAGATACTCCTCCTCCTATAGAAGTGTCGTCTCGATCTCTTCCTTCCCTCCTCGGATTCCTCTCCCTTCCCTCTCTCTCTTCATTCTCAATCTCTTATACATCCCTCCCCCTCCCCCTCCATTCTCAGTTCCGCCATGTCTTTTCCTTCACTCCTCCCTCTTCTCATCTCTCTCCTCCTCCTCCTCTTCTTCTTCCCGCCCACCATTGCCACCGCCACTCTTCGCTTCAAACAGGCCCCTCGCTTCTACAACTCTCCCTCCTGCCCCGCCTCCGAAGACGACGATGCCGCTGTCCACGTCGCCATGACCCTCGACCTCTCCTACCTTCGAGGTTCCATGGCCGCTATCTTCTCCGTACTCCAACACTCCTCCTGCCCTGACAACATCGTATTCCATTTCATCACCGCCGGCTCCAAGCCTTCCTCCTCCTCCATCCTCAACCACACCCTCTCCACTTCCTTCCCTTACCTCCGTTTCGGAATCTACCCTTTTCATGATACCTTCGTCTCAGGCCTCATCTCCTCCTCCATACGCTCAGCATTGGACTGCCCTCTCAACTACGCCCGCAACTACCTCGCCAACCTCCTCCCGCCGTCCGTCCGCAAAGTCGTCTACCTCGACTCCGACTTGGTCCTCGTCGACGACATCGCCAAGCTCGCCGCAACGCCGCTCGGCTCCCATTCGGTCCTCGCCGCGCCGGAATACTGCAACGCCAATTTCACCTATTACTTCACGCCGTCTTTCTGGTCGAACCCGTCTCTTTCGCTCACATTTTCGGGTCGGAGGGCTTGTTATTTTAACACGGGCGTGATGGTGATCGATCTGAAGCGATGGCGGGAGGGGGATTACACGAGGAAGATTGAGGAGTGGATGGAGCTGCAGAAGAGAATGAGGATCTACGAGCTGGGATCATTGCCGCCGTTCTTGCTGGTTTTCGCGGGAAACATAGCTCCGGTGGATCACAGGTGGAACCAGCACGGCCTGGGAGGAGACAACTTCCGGGGACTTTGCCGGGAGCTGCACCCGGGCCCGGCGAGCCTCCTGCATTGGAGCGGGAAGGGAAAGCCCTGGGCCCGATTGGACGCAAACAGGCCCTGTCCACTGGATGCGTTATGGGCTCCTTATGATCTCCTGGATACGCCATTCTCTTTGGAAGCCTAGAGTCGCCTCGCCCGACGCCTACCCAGATTCATATTTGTTTAATTCTGTTTTTCATAAATCCAATTACCTTTTTCATACAACAGAGCTGGCGCCAGAGTCACTCAGGCTTTCTATGGATCACGGTGAGATGCTTATTATTATTACTCAAATGTAAGACATACCTTGTAGTGTAATTTGCGTTACAAATTGGGTTTTAGGCCGGAGAAGTATTATTTTTTGGGATGTACAGTGAGATACATATTCTGCTAGTATTCTTTTCTTTTTTTTTTTTGTTGGTTGGGATCTAGTTAAGTGTATGACTGTTATAGATGGAATAAATCAGGCACATGGGGGCACATATTTTTGTAGTTCATAGAATTTATAGGTCCCTTGTTTAATTAATCGTAACAGGTTGCAATTATGAGATTCATAATTATTTATGTGGCATGAATTATTTATTCACAATTAATCGTCACATCCGCTCCACCACGCAGAGGAACACATGCAGTCCATGTATAATACTCGTATTATGACTAGATCTCAACCAATTCCGGAGAGGAGACATTATATAGGAACCAGTCAAATGATTGCGTACGCGTCCCTTTACCTTACTTTTAACTCAAAACTATTATTCTACAAAATACTCTACCTATGTATGAGAACTTTTTGGCATTAGTAAAAATTGTGTTGGAGTCTGCCATACCCACGGTTTAATTTATAGAATGTGTTCCTAGTTTCAAGGGGATCTCTGAGATTGGTATAGTGGGCGCGGATCAGTTCGAGATCCTAGATACGTGACGTTCTCATGCCCGAGGACGGTGTGAAATTGTAATTAAATTTGTTAAAGATGTTTAAAAAGTTGCAACATCCATAAAATGACGAGATTTTTACCTAGGCGCCATTCTTGCATAATAAATAGTATTAATTGGCAGAATGCTTTGAATTTTATTTCTTAAAATATTTTGTTAAAAATTTGATCCAGTAATTAGGATATAAAAGAGGTTAAGAGGAGGAAAATAAAAAAAGTGGCCCTGGTCCTTTATTCTCCTCGCCAGCTGCGAGCATTTTTCGTTTGTTAGGTACATTTATTTTGTTATTGAAAAACATCTTATTCAAGGTATTATTGGACATTATTTTTTTTAAAAATTGAACATTAATTTATTATGTTTTTTCTCAGGCTCAATCTTAATTTATGGGCCTCTGTACTTTATTTGATCCCCCTTTGTTTTGTTTTTCTTCTTTGCCAATTTTAATCCTTATAATTTTGACAGATTAAATATGGTCGGACCTTGAAGGGTTTTAATTATCATTTTTTTAAATTTTTGACATAACATAAAAAATATCAAATTTATTTACCAAACAAATACTACCTCTAATCCTTAATATAAGAGTTCATTTGAATTTTATTTTGGTTTTAAATATAAGACCCAATCAATTTTGTCTCTCATATTTATCTATTTTTTTTCAAGGTAGTGGTTGTAACAATGGTAGTTTTAGCCAATATACTAGATTAGCAAAGATATTTTTTTTAAAAAAATACTTATTTATTATAAATAATTAACTTAACTATTTATTTTAATCTACTCAAATTAATTAATTAGTTCTTATACTAACAAACAGAGATATTATTATTTTTTTGAAAAAAACATTCATGATGTTTAAGGTCTTCGACGCCCAACAGCAATGATTGTCAAGCCTTTGGGGTTTTTGTCAAAGTCAGACCTAGGAATTGAGCCCAATAGAAGGGTGAGCTAGGACTTCTCGTCATAATGCGGAGAGAAACCATTGCAGGAGCAGCGACTTGAAGATTGAAACAGGCTTTGGGGATTTTGAGTGCAGTTTTGGAAGTCTTGTGCGAGCCGAAAGAGAGGTAAAATCAGGCTCTAATACCAAATCTGACAAACATAGCATGACTATACAAATAACTCTACATGTTAATTAATTTTACATCTTGTTATCTCATCATTATTACCTTTTCTTTTGCGAGTTCTATATGTCGTTTTCTCTCCTATTAATCTCGATATTGATTATTTAATGCTCATTTTTTTGGAACTCCCATCCCTTTACATTCTATGTCTAAGGAGGCTACAGTTAACAATCAGCATAGGTCAAATATTTATAAATTAACTCAATAACTCCCGTTTGCATTTAGTGTCAATTAAGTTTTGATAAACTTCCTTGGTTGCGGGCGGTTTCAGCATTCATCTTCGTGGCTCATCCATATATATAACCATCTCACCATAAAATAAGTTATCCGACTTGAAGACTTCACTTCATTATCAATATCCAAAACTCTCGCATATCATACATGGAGGTTGAAAGAATTCAGTGCTTGGCCTCTGGGCTGTTGAAGGAGCTTCCTGCTCAGTTTATCCGCCCGGCCGATGAACGGCCAGAGAATACCAAAGCCGTGGAGGGTGTGACGGCGCCCGTCATCTCTTTGTCTCTCCCCCACGACATCTTGGTCAAGCAAGTGGCTGAAGCTGCCTCTGACTGGGGGATCTTCCTCGTCACCGATCACGGAATATCGCCGACTCTGATCAGCCAGTTACAAGAGGTGGGCCAGCAGTTCTTCGCTTTGCCTCAGAAAGAGAAAGAGGCATACGCAAACGACCCCTCCACCGGAAGCTTTGAAGGCTACGGCACCAAGATGACCAAGAATCTCGAGCAGAAGGTGGAGTGGATTGATTACTACTTCCATAGGATGACTCCTCCTTCCAAGGTCAACTATGATATGTGGCCCAAGAACCCTCCTTCCTACAGGTTTGTTGGCGGAACATCAAAAACAGAGCTTGATCAGTCATATCAATTAACTTGTTTTTCTTATGTGGAGATTAATTAACGTCATTTCAGGGAAGTAACGGAAGAATACACCAAACAACTGTTGAGCTTAACAGACAAGGTGCTGGAGCTTCTGTCGGAAGGGCTGGGGCTGGAGAAGAAGGCATTGAGAAGCAGCCTGGGAGATGAAAATATGGAAATGGAAATGAAAATAAACATGTATCCGCCATGCCCACAACCAGAGCTCGCTTTGGGAGTTGAGCCTCACACCGACATGGCAGCCCTCACCCTACTTATCCCCAACGATGTTCCCGGCCTTCAAGTTTGGAGCCAAGATCACTGGGTAGCCGTCGATTACCTGCAGAACGCCTTCTTCGTCCACATCGGCGATCAACTTGAGGTAATATACATTTCCTGCAGGCGAAGCAGAGGCCACGGACGTTATTATCGTTGTTCGACAAGCATGCATAATTGAATTGATATTTATGTTGGGGTGGTTATCATTAGGTGCTAAGTAATGGCAAGTACAAGGGTGTTCTGCACAGAACCTTGGTGAACAAGGAAAGGATGCGGATGTCGTGGGCGGTATTTGTGGCGCCACCGCATGAGGCGGTGATCGGGCCTCTTCAGCCCCTGGTGAACCAAGGGAACCCACCCAAATTTTCAACAAAAACCTATGCCGAGTACCGGCACCGCAAATTCAATAAGCTACCTCAATGAGAATCCCCAAACTCACCACTGCATACTTCTGGTGCCACGCCTTAGTTCGTCTTCTCCAGCTATATCTCCACGCGTTTGCATTCTCACACATATAATAATTACTCATTAAGAAAAAATAAATAAATAAAGATAGGCTCTTTATTGTATGGCAAAACTGTGAGAAGACGAGTCAAGTGGTCAGCTCTTTCAGTTTTCTACGAAATCCTTGAAATATTCATTTCTGATCATCTTCAACGTTCTTGTTTCTTTTTCGTCCGTTGAGTAAGTGTATAACTGTTCCCTGTTAATTCTACAGATTTTCAAACTCTCTCTAGCCCCCCAAAACGCATGTATATATATTATTATGATATTGCCACCCCTAAATTTTATAATTTCCCCCCTCAATTATTTTAGAATTTCAGTGCACATTATAAATCTGGCACTAATTAAATTAAATTTGTATAAAGCCAAACATATTGAAGTACATTAAAACGTAAAACATATTATAAAACCTGTTTAGGAATTTCTTATTTGTCATTAATTCTTCCTCTGAAATAACTAATGTTTTACTATTTACTTTCATCTTATTTTTTTCACAACCCTTTTAAGGGTTTCCGACCATACTTAATTTTATGCAGGACAAAGAAGTTCGATAATTGGATAAACCATACAATTAAGCTATAATTCCAAGCTGTTGACCTTGCAGTATGTAATTGGAACAGCTATTTCTCTTCATTTTTGTTGAAATTTTGCATTGGACTGACTTTCTACCTACTTCAAGCCCAGCCCAGTATGAACTAATCTGGGCTGGACTTGGCTACAGAACCTACCCCAGACACCAACGGGATAATTTGTTGGCAAAAACAAAAAAAAGTATTGAGAATAATAAATCTTTGATCAACCTTCACCTCAGCTGTGTGAGGTGGAGCCTTATGAATGGCATTAGAGACGAGACTCATTGCACTTTGTCCATTTTAGTGAATGGATGATTTTTCAGAACTGTTCAGAAGAAATTTGAGATATGAAATGATGAAAACAGCGCGTTTTATTAATCTACACGTTAGGGAGAAAATTACAAGTAGAGATATATACTTACATGTATAATAAATAGGACCAGAGGAGGAGTTGATTGGTGTTTCTCTGGTTGCTTTAAATCATTAACTTGTTGGTTTCTGGCAGTTCAGCTATACCAAATGGACAGAAGGAAATGAAACGGAGGATTAAATGGAGGACGTTTCAGCCGACATGAGTTAACCATGTAAGCATGCATATATATATATATATATATATATATATATATATGTTTGTTCTATTTCTGGGAGCATACGATTCAAATAGATGTTATTTTTCCCAAGTAACATCTATATTGATCTTTACTTTAAGAATGCTAGTAGATTAGGGTGTCTATATATGTATTGGAAGCAAGTGCCGTGCTTGAATTGATAAATTAATTTGGCAAAATAATGGAGTAACTTGTAAATGAATAACACATTGATTTGAAATCATAAAATATTAAAAATTATTTTAGGAAAAAACAGAGAGAGGAGATAGATCAATCATACATCACAAAACAAATGAACATTAAAAAAAAAAGGAAAAAGGTTATTCGTAAATCTCAAAAAATTGATTTAAGCATGATGCAAACCGAGGTATAAATTAAAAGATCACAGATCCTATTCATAAGAGTGTACATGAAAGTGAAAAGCACAGCTGTAAGTAGGAAATTAAGAATATATCAATGCCTTCATGGACGACATTAGGAAACTAAAGGCTCGTGAGATTAGAGTCAAAATGAGTATGTACACTCTTATAAATAAGGATGAGCTTGTACACAAAGCCATCAAAATTTTAACGTGACATCTAACAAAATAGAGGTACAACGCCAACCAAATTAAATGTTGTCAGTTAGTTATAATTAACATTAACCCTAAATCTTACATCTTTTTCAACTTAATTTAATGGAAGTTTGACAAAACAAAAAACTTAATTGAACGGAAGACTTGTATGCTTCTTGCCACGTCAAATTAAATTTACTGACACGTGACATCTTAACAAAATGGAGGTACGTTCAATGCCACGAAAGGTATTTCTTAGTGTGGTTGCAAGGTGGGACCTGGGAGGAAGCTACCATGCAATTTCCTAGGAGGCAGCGAAGTCACGTAAGCTTTATTGACATGTCTGATGTCTCTGTTATCCCGGTTCTTCTGCCCCCTTTTTGCAGGTTCATCGCAACTTCATCCTCAATACCCAATCCTTTCTTCCTCATCATCCTCTCTCTCTCTCTCTCTCTCTCTCAATCCCTTTCGTATATACAAGTTACACCAATTCTTCCCCTATCCAATCAATTACGTTCATGGCGTCCACCTCCAAGTGGTTCTCCAACACAGGTCTCAGACTCAGTCTTGGTCGCTCAAAGTCAAAACCCAGATCAAGATCCTCCAACCCCTCAACCTCTCCCATGTCATCATCACCATCTACCCCAAAGCCTATTACCAGAGAGGATGAACTGAGGGAGGTGTTCCGCCGTTTCGACGGCAACGGAGACGGCAAAATATCCGCCTATGAACTCAGGTCGTATTTCGGGTCCATTGGGGAGAACTTGACCCACGAAGAGGCGGAAGGGGTGATCCGTGACCTTGATTCAGACGGAGACAATCTTCTGGACATGGAAGATTTCATGAAGCTGATGACGAAGGAAGAAGACGAGGATCTGAAGAAGGCATTTGAGATGTTCGAGTGGGACAAAGGATCGGGGTCCATAACACCAAAAGGGTTGCAGAGGATGCTGCATCGTATGGGAGACGAGAAGTCGTACGATGAGTGCGTGGCAATGATCAATGCCTTTGATGTTGATCGCAATGGAGTGCTGGATTTCAATGAGAGTTCTTCAAATGATGGCCTGAGATGTGTTGTGTGCGTGTGTGTGTGTGTGAGCGCCAAAATCAAACCACAAGTACAGTCCATGGTATCGTCTATCTTTTGGAAGTTGCTTGTTCATCACCTCATTATATATTATGTCCCACCTTCTGAACTCTTTTTGCAAATACGATTAATATAGTATGGATTGATTTATGTTATTATTAGTGTGTGTGTGTATTATTATGGCCTTGTTCTTAAATCATTAATGTATAGAGATGCCCAATGTTTACGCCTAGTATTTATATATATATATATATATATCATCCAGTTATTTATGCGAGTTGGTTAGGGAGGGAATGAACTATTTTTGAGGAGCGCACATATTCCCCTAAAAAATTGTTGCTTCTGGAACCATATATGCAACAATCCCTTTTATAATTCGGGGGAGGGAGAAACAGTTTTTTGGTCTGCAGTGCTTTATAAAAATTCAACTTGTTAGCCCCCTTACAAGCAGGTACACAAGTGATCGATCACTTTTTGCTAGGTTCAGGCTCAAGTACTGGACTATATTGGTCAATGTGTCATGAGATGACTTGAAACTTTGAGAATGCATCAGATTATATCAGAAGCACTCTTAAAACTGAAGTAAAGTGGAGACTCAAAAGAAGACAAAGCTGCCATCCCTTTCGGCTTTTTAAAGACGCATTGATCATATTGCATCTGAAAAATATTATATATATATATATTTATATAATCACGGTCAATCCGTGGTAATGCCAATCAGTCAAAAACGTGACCTATGAAAGTTAAATATAGGTCCTCCTCCAAAATTCGTGAACCTTTTTCATGTCATTTCAATAGTTACAAATTTGACATTTTGACTTCGAAACAAAACACCATTACACTATATATCTGTGATTATATTCCTTAATTAATATGATGCAGTCATCAGTTTAATAGCAAATAGAGAAAATACCAACACTCAAAAGTAGAGTCGATAATACAGGCCATCTGCTGGTTAGGGGTTGGTCTAGACGGGCTCAAGGACTGAGGGGCGATTCTAAAAGGATGGACTTCTAGTGGGATGATATTTTACCAACTCAGCTTATCAAGGTGGGTTGGTGGGTTAGGCCTGCCAAACCGTTACTTTTTTTTTTTTTTTTAAATTTTTTTGTGCCTTTTTGTTTTTTTAAAATAAAATTTATTCCAATTTTTAAACACTTAAAATAAAATATGTATATAAAAATTATCATAAATAAAATATGAAATCTAAAGTTTCTAATATTCCAAAATATTACTATAAGCATACATGATACATTATACTAAATGATTAAATAAAGAAACATATCAAATTAAAACATAACAAATCTAATTAATAATAATACAAACGTAATTTTATAAATCACTGTCAAGTGCTCAGCCATGAGCCACCATTCAATGTTGATATTCGAAGAATGATTGAAGATATGAAATTATTTGGTTAAGCTTCATAAGTAGAATCACCTTCTTTTGCTCAACTAACTTTGTTATAAGTAAAATTCATAATATAAAGTAAAGATATATTACATTATGATAATTTTAAATAATAAGAATAAGATAAAGGACCAAAGGAATAAACATAATTATATCTGAAGGGAGGGAAAAAATTTAAAAAAAAATAAAAAGAGCCGGCCACCAACCCTATGGGTTAGGCCGTCTCAGGTTCGATCTTGGTAGTTACGCGCACGAAAAATCCGTTTTAAAATGAGCTTGATTTATATCAATCCAACCTACAGGCTTAATCCATATTACTAGCTCTACTCGAAAGCAAATGGAAACAAGTCAAACAGATATCATACTAGCAGATGAACTTTTTAGCGTTAAAGAAATTACATATATTTGAACCTTAACATCCGCTTATAAGAAATTTAATCTCTTAGCACATATACACACTAAGAAGTTTGGGTTGTGCCACTTTGATTTATGTTTCTAAGGTTTGCTCAACTACAGTGTTTGTTCTTACATAATTAAAATAGTTTTATACTTCCTTCACTTAATTTTAACTTCTGGGTTTTGTAATTTTGTAGAGAAAAAACATGAAATATAATATCTCAGGCCTTTCTTCAATTTCTCCATCATATATGCCGCTTCATCAGTTTGAATGAAATTCTTTTACAATAATATTTACTACATTGATTAATT